>NW_005843237.1:11528-25500 GCF_000455745.1 Alligator sinensis
CACACACACACACACACAGACACACAAACACACCTGGAATATATGTGTGTATGTTTTTTTAGACACAGGAAAGAAGAATATCAATCAAAAGACTATATAAATATTTATAAAAGAAAACATGCACAGCAGGCCTTCTTTTTTCTTCTGAATGAAACTTTCCCCCCCAAAAAATTCAGGGTTGGTTTAACAACAAAAACATTTTCTAGGTTAATATTAAGCTCACTAAATTGTTTTGGTAAAACACATGCACACACATTTCCTCAGAACAAATAGCAGTGGCACATATTTGTGCCGCTGCTAATTGTCCCTGGGAAACGCTCCTTCATGTTCACTTTGCCACATGGCAAATTGCTTTGGGTGGGGTCCTGGGGCACTGGAGGCCTCCCGGGGTTGCAGTGGTGGAGTGTGGGTCTGGACAGCTAGCCTCAGGTTTCAGGTGACACATGCTGCTTCCATGTGTACCATGTTGCATTTTTTTCTCTGCACTTTTTTTAGATACCAGGATTTCCCAGTATCTACTTTTGCCAACATGTTGCAAATATACAATGCAGCAAACCAATTCACATGCACCATGTGCAGTTTGAAGTACCTCAAAAACTGCAAAATTCACATTTTTACTCATGGGGACACAGCCACAGAGGTGGGGGGGAAAAAAACCCAAACTTTTCCCTGCCATTATTAAAATTAAATACTTTTGTTATCCAAGAAGTTTGTTTAAAAACTACATTAAACGTATTAAAACCTAACCCCCAAAACTTATATACTTCATCTGGTATATAAAGTGTGATTTTAGTCCTGAGGTCATGATCATCAAAGACACAATTTCAGAGACAACCAAAGACAGCACAGGCAGATTTTATTTGCTGTTGGCTGTCATCATCTATACTTACATTTTCACAAAGGTGACTACCCAGGTAAACGAAATATTCAACAGTCTCCAAGGACTGCCCTATAATTGTAATACAGGGGTAGACAATGGTTTTTGGCCGGAGTGCTGAAAAATACCATAAGACCTACCTCGGAAGGTGCCGGAGTGCTGGCATGGCAGAAAAACAAAATGAGGGCAAGGGGTACATGGCAGGATGCTTTGCTTGTGCCTCTTGCCCCCACCCAAAGCCTCTTCCCCCCAGCCCTCTGGAGATGAACCAGCTCTGGGTAGCTGCTGGAGCCTGGGCTGCTCTGAGCAGGGCTTGCAGCTAGCTGACTGCTGGGAGCAGCCTGGAATCCCAGATGGCAGCACCTCCCCAGAGCAGGAGCAGCTGCAGCCGGGAGGCTCCAAACATCTGTGCCGGACTCCGGCACCAGCTCCGCATCGGTTCGAGCAGGCATGCCTCGGAGCAGGCAGTGGGGGCGGGGCCTGAGGCAGCATAGCCTTGGTCTCTCCCTGCCCCCAGCACGGAGGTGATGAGCCCAGTGCAGCTGTTTGTAGCCAGCCCGGGCTCTGGGCAGCTGCAGCAAGCAGTGGGCAGAGTGCCAACAGCTGCACCGGGCTCATCATCTCCATGCCGGGGGTGGGGGAGAGACCAGGGCTACTCTGCCTCAGGCCCCTCCCCTACCTCCCGCTCCGAGGCATGCCTGCTAGCGCTGATGCGGAGCTGGTGCCAGAGTCCGGCACAGCTGTTTGGAGACTCCAGGCTGCAGCTGCCACGGCTCTGGGGAGGTGCTGCCAGCCGGGATTCCAGGCTGCTCCCAGCAGTCAGCTGGGATGCTGGAAGCCCTGCTTGGAGCAGCCCGCGCCCCGTCACTGGTAACAGCTTCCTGGAGCTGGGGCTGGCCATGGTGTGCCAAGCAAAATGGCCTTGTGTGCTACGCTCAGCATGCATGCCAGGGGTTGCTGACCCCTGTTTTAATAAGTGGCAGAACAGCTGTTTGATTTGGGGTGTATTGTTAAAGGATCTCAGTTTTTGTAAAGTTGACAGTGGGTGAATCTACACATGTAATTAATGTGATTTGATAAATGTCAGTGGAGTTGCCCCAGCATCAGCTGCTCCTGAGCACAGCGTCTATACATGCGCACAGGACAACAGAAGTTTGAGCAGGATCAGAGGAGCCACAGGCTGGCAGCAAGCTTGGGGGTTCAGCCCTGAGCTCTGGGTAGCGGCTTTGGGTGGCAGAGGAACTACCTGGGTCATGAGAATGCTAAAGTGCAGACCGATGCAGCAGGCACACACGGCACTTTACCACCCTTATGCCCCAGCCAGCCCCTATCATAATCTACATGTGCCCTAATACCAGTGCACATGTAGACAGTGAATCTTTACTATGAAGCTAAATAGCTAATTGCAGTAAAGCTAACATGTTGGTGTACCCAGTAGGCACATCCAGACATGCATGCCATGGCAAAAATAGCAGCAGCACAAATTTGTGCCTGTGCATGCCTGTGCATGCATTTTGTCACTGTGCATGCCTCTGCACGTGGTTTTTGGTGCGGGGCAAAATGCCCTGCCTCAGGGAAATTGCCATTTCCCTACTCTTCCCAGCTCCCAGCATGCTGAAGGAGCCAGGAGACAACTACAGGAGGGGAGATGCTCTGGCAGCCAGAGAATCTCCCTGGAGGACTGAGCCCTTGTGCCTGCTGGTGCACACTTCTGGAGTGTGTGCCATACTTCTATTTTTGTGCCTTTTTTATTAAACTAAGATTTTCCAGTGTCAAATTTTGGTGCTGCAGTGCAAATTAGCAGCACAGAAAATGGTTGAATGTGCGCCGTGTGTGTGGTTTGCAGCACTTCAAACAGCTCTGAGGTGCTGCAAACCACATGTGCATGCTCGTCTGGATGTGCCCAATGAGTGCAAGCATATCGTATGCTTCACAAAAGTAGATGAGAGTGACCTGGAGTTCTTCAACTGAGTGAGTACACATGACACAACTGTCAGCATACTGAAGATCAGATGGTGGTGATCTTGGATATGAAACATAGGAGATTTGTGTCTATGTGCTACTGAATGCTGACTCCAGATGAAAGTCTATCAGCCATCAGCTGCGGAATATCTGTGACACAGATAGGAAAAAGTGTTGGTGCAGTCACACATCCTAAGTTGATTCCGGTTCTAATGGTGAACAGATCCATTTCTGATCCATTGCTTAGGATGTTTGCTGCCATGTCATTATGAAGAAGTCTGATGATGGTAACAGATTTTGGCAGGCATCAAGATCTCATTAGAATCTTCCATAGGGCCTTTCTGTTGACTGAATCAGAGGTCTTACTTAGGTAAATGAAGGACAAGTAAAGATCTCTATCTTGCTCATAGCACTACTGCAACTGTCTAGCAACAAAAGGAATTTTTACACATGCTGCAGGATGTGGCACCAGGCACTTTAATTAGCAAGCCATGCTAATTAAGTGCCCATATGTCAAGAGTATAAGCATCACCAAGCATCCCCAACTGGAAAAATGGTGGTAGGACACTTTGGACTAAAGTTCAATGAATGTGTTTTATTTTGAAGTGAATCACCATCATTTTTTCAGTGTGGAGACATGTGGCAATGCTGATACACATGATGTGGAAGGGTGCTGAAGCTCATTAATTTTTGTGCTTCAATTAATTGAGTCTTCTCTGACACACTGGATTTCCAGAGTATCGAAGCAGGCTCCGTGCACATGTATAAGAGCCGCAAAATCATATCTACTGAACCTCTGAATGGTCTGAAATTACATTGGGACTCAAGTTGAATCTCCTCAGTGAGGAAATTGAGTATGTTGAGGATAATGCAGGTGAGGATCTTCCTAGCTATGGACAGAAGTGAAATGCCATGGTAATTTCTAAAATCCAATCCATCTCCTTTCTTGAATATGGTTATGATTCTAGCATCTCTCAGGTCACTGGGAGTCCTCTCATGTTTCCAGATTTTCAGAATAATGACATGTAGTTGGTGGGGAGATTCTTCCACCATGCTTATTAATTTTTGCTGATATTCCATCTGGATGACATGCTTTGTTGTTCTGTTGATCCTGAGCCTTACTGATGCACCTGCAGAGGAACAGAGAACTGTATCCAGGTCTAATGAATCCCTAATACCATAATGGCAGGAAGATACACTGAAGTTATATGTCTAGGACCAAGGACTATATTTGAAATCAGTTTTCATTCATTTATCCTGATCTTTTTTGCTTTGTTTTGTGTTGTTTCATTTAGTTTGGGAAATAGACAGGCTGATCATTATCAGTTCTGAGTTATCATATACCAATGAAATATAGCAGTTTTGTCACAGTACTTCACAAATATGTCTGAATACCTAAAGCATTTTTATTTGAATAAATCTATAAATATACTGTTGTTCACATTTGACTGCATTTTAGGTTGAGACCAAGCTACAGTCAATGAAAAGCATGAATATAGCTTTTAGCTTTATTTACAGCTCCTTAATATTGGAGTCAGCTCTAGAGTGAACCTTCACACCAGCCCTGGTTTTTATCTTAGCAGTAAATGGGATGGATTGTAACCTCTGTGGGAAGGAATCAAGCAACATAGTGAAAAATCACAAGCCCCCATCGAGCTTCATATAGATGATTGTGGGTGGCCTTCGAGCATTCACCGAACCCCATCCGATGGGTGTGTCCCCAGGACTCATGTGTTGGGTTGCACTCCACCCTGAGAGGAGTCCTGACAGTTGCCTGCCATGGTTTGGTCTTCTATGTTCCCGTAGTGAGGCTCCCTCCTGGGGTTTTCTTGCTACTCTTTGTATGACACGTTGGAGACGTTCTTGGGGCTCCACCTCCCCTACACCCCAACCAAGCGCCAATGTTCCAGGCCGCTGGATGGTGGATCTTCAGCCTGCTCCTTGGCTCACCTATTCCCGTCGATTGCAGGGCATACAATTATCTCCACCTTTGCACCTGCCCATCCTCTGAGGCTCTTGCACAATCTTGCCTCAATCTTTCTCTGTGGCCCTGGACCCATAGAGGGTCTTTCCTGGGTCACCACTCCATGTGCTCTCCAAGATAGAGGAGGTCAGAGAAAAGAAAAAAAAGAAGAAAAAAATTACAAAAGGGTTTGGGTGAGGGCTTCTGCCCACCCCACTCACAGGTCCACCATCTTAGACCTTCCCTGGTCCCCCGATGTCATCCCTCTCTTCCTCAGCTGTCCTGCCAATCAAGGTGGTGGGCCCCACTAATGTGGGGGGTAGTCCCTCTTAAGGGATCTCTGTCTTGCCCCTATCAGGGCTGCAGACCTCCCTAGGACATTGGTTGGGGAGCACCCTCGCCCTCCAGTATCCCTGCCACTTCTCCTGCCATTTCCCTGCCGCCGGCCTTTAAATCCGCTGGGCGGTGGTTTTTCACACATATTTTTACAGTTAGTCTTTCGATGGGATGATACTCCAAAAGATGATGGAGTCTAAATCTGAAAAGCTGATGTGAAAGTACTGCATCTAACAGCAGGTTAAGATATTCATTTGACTCAAAGAACTGATAAAGGAGGATAAAATATATACATTCTTCCAATATCTTGAAAGCATGGATTTGATCCAAAAAAGGGTGAGGTGTAATGCTAAAATCACTGCCAAGTAAAAAAAAAAATAGAGAAGTGGTTACATAGCTTTCATGATTACAGCCTACTTCTACAGATACATTTAGATATGTGCATACAATCTGTAGCTACCAGGACTGACAGTTCCAATCCAATACTGTAGTATTCATACATTGCTTCCCACACTTTTGTTCCCCTTTTCATAAAAAATGCACAAAATCAAATTATTTAGACTAGAACCAATACAATTTATGATAGCATGACTTGCAACTGATTAGTCGATGCCAAAGCTGTCTCTAAAAAGTCCCCGAGCTCATAAAGCCTAAGCTTGCTATTACTTTTTCCTGGTACAGACAAGGCATGGCTCATCTTGATCTGACTTCATAAATTAAATTTGCTAACTACACATGTGCAACTCAAATGTAATTGAGGCATTCTGGACTTGTCTGTAATTCAATATATAAATAATATCAATATACTGTGAAGAAAAGTAGCAAGTATCCTAAATAATATAAAAAATAGTTCAAAGCATGATTAAGTGCAATTAAGTCTTTTAACCTACTGTAAACCTATTGCATGAGAAGAGCAAGTGATTGCATTGTCCTATATATTTATATTTCAAGCCTACATATGCTTGACATTTTTTCCTTCTTGTTCTTTTCTATCACAGCTCTTATAATTGTCAGGGACACTTGGTCTCTTTAGTTTTTCAGCTGAATATTTGTGCTTCAGCATTTCCTTTAAAATCGTTTTAGCTTTACCCCAACCAAAACATTTCTCACAATAACATTTAAATGATTAAAATTTAGAATAATGCCTTTAAATCACTAAAACTTAGAACTATGCCTTTAAACTATGCCTATTCACTTCTAACATTCTGGAGTGAACCATAGGCCCAGTGAAATTTAAAGGGCTTTGCCAAGATTTAAAGCTGAATAGTTAATTCAGATATTTTATTTACTTTATGGCTATAAAAGAGTAAAACATTCTTTCACACCACAGGACAAAAACAATTTAAAAATTACTGTTTGTCATTCTGTCTCGTTTACATGCATTAATTTAACTTTGCTTCAGTTCCACAAAATAAGATCAACAGAAATACAAAATGATTACATGATTATGCTTATATTTCATGTTAATAATAATTATGTTTATATTTCTTTCTGGCTATCTTTGTGTTCCACCTCACGTGACTAAATGAAAAAAAAAATGATTACCAAAAATGTTGTTTTCTTCATTTCTTAAAACATTTCTTCCAATTTTAAATTAGGTAAACTATTGCTGGGGATGAACCTATCAGCTATCTGTCATGTAAGTAAGAGGGTCATAAAATGTTGACAATAATAATGATAAACAAATATCAAAGTGCTCTGTTGTGAGGTACAGTTATGTTTCAATTATTATTATGAACACTGATTTATATAGGCACAAACTAAAAAGACTTACCTCTCCATTACAGCTGACACTTTCTTTTGCTGAAGTAAAATATCCAGGTTTAATAATACATAAAAGCTGTTCACCATATTTTCTATTTCAACTGGTAGTTAAACCATTAAAAATGGATTAATGAATTTTGGTATACTGCATTATATAGTTTCACAATTAGATTGACTTAAATTTTATTTTTTTTACAACCCAATGCAAACACCTAAAAGAAGGAAGCTTTCCTAACTTCAGTGTAAGAAAGTTCTTTGGACCTTAATTGGTCAAGAACTATAAGTGTATATAGTTAACTTTAATCATCCATGAAGTCCAGCTGACTTCAATTTAAATCCCTTAAAAGAATACGAGATTATAGGAATTGGTAATCTGTGTCTATACCTTAATAAAGTCTTTTCAGGGCAGATCTAAATGGCCCATGTGGCCTATCTATCAAGTGTACCCCAGCCACATGTTCAAACCCTACATTCACCAGCTTTCAAAGATGGGCAATGTATTATGTCTGCTAGTTATTAGAATTTTACTTAAGAAAATCAGCCACGTATTAAAACAAAATTCCCAAAACAGTACACTAAAAGCATTATACTATGTGCATACTCCAGTACTTACTAGCATCTTGCTTTTATAGAAATACCTACTTATTGGTATCAAAATCTTAAACCTTATTCCATGCATTCAAGCTCTCTCTCATTAGCTACCATGATCAATGAGCAAATTACCAAATTATCATTGAGGAACCAAAAGTGGACAGCTGTTCTTAACAGGATCCCATGCAGGTTACTTTACTTTGCAGCCATTCAGTAGAGAAAGAATGGGTGGGCAAGTGGGGCACGAGCCTAACAGGGTGAGGGGGGCTCCAGAATGGAGCAGGGAATGCCTCGCTCTCCTGTCCCCAGTTCCTCCTAAATATTCTGGCTTCAACCCCAGCCGCAAACATCAGTGGCACAGGGGTGTGTCAGTGAGTAAAGGGTATTTTAGGACAGCAACAGCTGAGTTTGCTGCTTCTAGAGGGAAAACCAACACTATTGTTAGGGCTGTGTGAAGCTTCGGTCCCTGATTCAATTAAAAAAAAATTCAGCCCAATTCAGTGGCTGAATCTCCAAATCTGAATCAAATCAGAGGACCCTTTCATCTCTCTGAATCGAATTGGAACCCTCAGAATCAATTTGGAGAAATTAAAAAAGATTTGGAGATTCCGACATGAAGACAGTTTTAAATATTTTTTCTACATACCTCTAGGTAGCAGACAGCTTGTGAATGCTGAGGTGCATGAAGTGTCCCACAGGAGCATGGGGGGCTCCCCAGCGTGCTCAGCAGCAAATCCGAAAGTGGACCAGGAACACTTCTGGTCCACTTCCAGGTCTGCCAGGGAGTGTGCAGCCCCCCCTCCCCGCCCGCCCCCACTATATTCCTTGGCTCAGCAACTGGTGCCTCCTGGGTCTGGGGTGGGGGGGCACCCACAGTCCCCCTGTGGCTAATCGTTGAGCTGGGGAGTGTGCGGGGGCCCCCTCGCATGCTTCCCAGCATACCCAGAAGTGGGCCGGAAGTACTTCTTGTCCACTTCTGGGTTCACCGCCAAGAACGTGAAGCCCCCCCCCCCCCCACAATTCCTGTGGGATGCTCCATGCGCCACAGCATTTCAGCGACTATGAGCCGTGCTGGTACTTCAATATGGCCAAATTGAATCAGGGACAGTGATCTGAATCAGTTAATTGAATCACTGTCCCTCATTTGGGCCAAATCCAAATCTGAATCAAATAGGCTCTGCTTTATACATCCCTACTGTTTTGCCTCCAAAACAGATGTTTTTAAGGGTGCACTTTGTCGTCTCTGGCAAAAAAAAGGTAACTTCCCCTCAGTGGCAGCAAAATTCAGCTGTTGCTCCTCAGCACTGCCCATTGCCAGTGCCTCTGGAGCCAGAGACCTGCACAACAGTACAGGGGGAGGCAGAAAGAGCGACTGCCACAGGCACAGTTCTAGCCAGTTATGCCTCTGCAGCCATTTATTAGAATCACTAGTTATTAGAATCAAAAGTCCCCTCCCTGATGTGATTCTAATAAGTAGCCAAAGTTATGAATTACACTGACCTGAGTCTATGCTCAGTGCCACTCTTCTGATCTCTGTCTTGGGTATGCTCTAAGACTAGGAATAGAAACTTGTTGCCAAGACATGCTTTACAAAGGTGTTTCTGTTTTAGTAGGGAGATAGAATAGGGTAGCCAAAAAATCTCCCAAACTCTCAGTTTGGCAACATTCTCAAGTATGCTTAAATTGAAGCCCACAGTACTCTCTTAGATAAAAAAAAATACGCACAAACTGAAGTGCTTTGTTGAAGTGAAGTTTTTGTGTTCTTTCATATAGTTCCTTATAAAAAAGCAAATATTTTCAGAAAGTAATGACAAAATGGTTGTCCACTCTGTCTGCAATAAAGTGAGAAGTTAAGCAGCAGCATGGAGCACTGATGGTGACATTGCCAAATGTGTCCATTATTTACAATTCAGTAGAGAAGTGATGTGGTCTAGCAAATGGTCATTACACAGAAAATGGTTTTATTTTGAAATTGCCATTAATTTCAAAGACACTCTTATAGATTCGTTTCTGGTCTTACCGTTCATGCTTCCCATGTTATTAAGACAATGGTGTTTTTGAAAGGCGCGCACAGCCTTCCTTTAAGTGAGATATGACCTGATAAAGTGTTGAATCTTATAGAAAACAGTTATCATTGTGAAAACCAGAGGCTTGGTAGAGACTAAGGCCTCTTCTACATGTTACAGGTATTGCACAATTTATTGGTTAATTGCACAATTACCTTAAACCAGCTAAAAATGCAGAGTACTTATCACATGATAAAGAGCTCCAACCAGTTATAATGTTGGCCCTAGAAAATGTGTACTAACTTTATAGTAAGTTGCTATTGAGCTTTAATTTGCACTTGTAGCATGGTATCCCCTGCAGCTGGGAGCCCCATCAGCTGACAGGCCTCCCAGCTGCTGGGGTTCACCATGCCCAGCATGAAGCCTTGGGCCCTGGGGATCAAGGCAGCCATGATCCCCAGGGCTTGCGGGGGAGGAGGGGGAATATGGCTCCCTTGATCCCCAGGGCAAGGGGTTTCATGCACCTCCAAGCTCTGAGGATCACTGCTGTCACAATTCCCATGGTCCAAGGGTTTCACACACTCCCCAAGCATGGAAGATTGTGGCTGCCATGATCCCCTAGCCCCAGGGGTGCTTGGGGCATCCCTGGAACTGAGAGCCCTTAACTGACATGGATCCCAGCTGCAGAAGCTTGCTTCTTGCTGGTACAGGGGGACCCTGGGATTGGGCTTCCCCTGCACCAGCAATAAAGCACAATGGCCATGTTTACATGAGATGTGTTACAGTTCCACAGACTAATAGGCTGCACAGTAAAATGTTGCTGCCTACACATGCGAACAATTTACTGTGCAGTAAATTAGTCTACTGTGCAGTTAGCTATTACCTGTAAATACAGGTAGTAAACTAACTGCAGAGTAACACATGTGTAGACATTGACCAGAAGCAAATTTGTTCCCAGTAAGTCCCAACACCAGGGGCCAAAGAGGATGGGGAACTCCCCCCAGTTCTGGCACTGCTGAGCTCCTTGATCCCCCTCAGAAACCAGAAGCTGAACAGCCCTGGGACTATGGAGCTCTCTGCTTCCCCAAATAGCCAGGGATTTGTCAGGAGCTGTCGCACTTCTGAGGCAGCTCCCCACAAGCCCCTGACTGGCCAATGAAACCCCTGAGCAGCCAGGAGCTAGTGGGGAATGGCCCCAGAAGTGGGACAGCTACCAGCCAGCCTCTAGCTGTGAGAGGAAGCCCCACTGGGCACAACACTTGTCCCCATGTGCACAGTGCCAGGAAAACTCTGTAGTGACAGATGTTTCCTGGCCCTATGCACATCAGGACCCCTCCTGATGTGCATAGTCCACCAGAAGATAGCTGTCACTGCAACTGGCAGAGATTTGGTTCCATACGCAATGGGATGGCCCCTGTGCTCCCTGCTAACCCCCAGTCTAGCATCCTAGGGGAGCTCCCCCTGGGTGCTACAGGGGGCCAGAGCAGGGTAGGAGCAGTCCTGTACTGGCCTGTTCCCATAGGGAGCAGATTTGCTCACAACAGGAAGCACATGTAGTGTACTCCCAGGGAAGTCTTACTAAGCAGTATTATACTGGGCAGTAAGCTTTTATAGCATTAATAGCATGTGTAGATGTGCATGATGAGTTCTAAAACATGAACCAGGTACAATTGTGTGAAGCAGACATTAGATCCCATCATGCCTTTACCAGCATGTGTAGAGGAGGCCTAATAAATACATTTTGACTTACTATATGTGTTGATCAAACAGCTGAGGTATACCAGTTGCATATAGTGTAACAGTAGTGCAAATGTAGCTTTGTTCAAAGTAGAAAGAAAATATTTGTTTTGTTTGTTTTCTGCACACACTAAAATGATATAACGGGCATGTCTATAAGTGCTTTTTCTGTGCTTTAATAGCTGCATGTGTAGACACCAATCTAAAACCCACTTACTGTACCAGTAACTTACTATGTAAGAAGTTACTGTGCCATAAGCAGTTTTTAGCCCAGTGTCTACATATGCAGCTGTTGAAGCACAGTAATGCTGTGTGGACTGATTTGGGACATGGGTAAGTCACAAAAGTTATTGCACAATATGGGTAGATGTGTGCCTGTACTGCACAGTCATTTACTGAAACCTACTGGTTACTGTCCTGAAGCCTAAATTAATGTGCAGTAAATGTGCATGTGTTCTTTTCTTATGAAATAAGATTGTTGTTACAAACCACATCCAATATGACCACATGCAGCCTAGATTCTATAAGAAAAAAATGGTTTCCTCCTTTATGTCTGTAAGGCATAGAAGGAGAGAACATTATTTCACTAAATGGAATGGTTGTCTTCTAACGTTGTTTTTGCATAACTGTTTCTGTCTGGACTTGAGTGACAGAAAGCTTCCTAAAATATAACATTTAAGTTATGAGCTTAACTTGACGTTGAACACATTTATACTGTTAAGTGCTTTTTTCTGTCAGGAGAAATTCTCTTCACTACCATTTGGGCATAATTTAGTCATCCATGGGATTCAAATGTTATGCTTATAGCTGAATGAACATATTTATCCATCTTGAAGAGGTAAGCGTGAAAAATATTTTTCAAGACAGTACAAAATGCATTGCCCACAATTTCATACTTTTAAAACATTTGAAAGTTTACTGATTATTGTCTGTCTCTCTTGTGTTCTAAATGGTACCTTGATTTAGACAACCAGAAAATATAGATTTAAGTAGTTTTACAACTCCAATTAGGTTAATAAATGAACTAAATAACTGGATTGTTTCTACAGGCATAATTTAAACTAAGCTATTCAAAGTTTAATCACTTCTACTGAAATTACAGAATATCAGTGGTATCATTTCACTTAAGCTTCCAAGATTGTGATTTATATCCAAGACTTGATTCTGATTTTTTGCTGCTCTCAAACCAGTCTAACTCCACTAACCTCAGGAGAAGTACTTCTGAGTTTAACCAAAGCTATAAAATATGTGACACTGTCTTGTACATGAATGAAGAAAAACACTACTGAAGTCAAAAAAATATTGCCAGTGTTAGTGAGCCAATAATCAGGCATAGCATTTGTAAGATGCAACAATTGCCCTCTAGGCAATATAAGGTATGATAGTTAAACTGCTCTTTTAGGCTATTTAAACCAAACATGAGACATAACTGTGCTCAGTTTAGTAGAATAACCTACTAAAAGTGGGTACGAGAAAAAGTTATATAGACATATGCATTAATGGCTGTCCTCAACGATAAGGGATTGCAGATCTTACATTTTAAGGAACTAATAATGAGAGAAGTATTTCAGGTAATTTTGGGGTATGAGAGGGCACATCTTGCTTGATGAAATACTAACTAAATGCTCACTACAGTTACTGCGCAGTAGCACCAGCCCATAGTTTTTTTTTGTGATGCATACTGCACATTAGCCTAATACTACTGTGCAGTAGGATGTTACCATGGTTTTTGCCTGGCACACCACTGAACAGTGTTATTAGGCTACTGTGCATTAAGTATCTGATGTAGACATGCCCAGAGAGTATAAAATAAGTCTTGAAACAAGTGACATTTGTGGATATAAAAATGCTCGACCTAAAGAAGAAACTAGAAAAGATAATGACAGAGAATTTAGTCTACTGCAAAAACCTCTCACTTCATCAGATGGCAGTCATGAAAATTCCCATTTTATAATTGAAACCATTCTGATCATGGATTAGAAGAGGTATTCTAGAATAAAACTGCTTCCTGAATTTGAAAGACATTTTCATTTCTTGTAGAGGTCCTATTTCATCTATAAACACAATGTAGGTGTGCGAAAAATTAAAAGAATGAGATTCCTTAAAATAATGTATCTAATAATAATGTAAAGTAGGGATCACAACTGCTTGATAAACCATGAGCTTTATTTTGTATCTGATGTTGTGATCTTCAAAACCTATTTCCTCTAGTGTCTGAAGGCTGCACTTGCACTTTTAACTTGATGTTGGATTTCTTCATGTGGATTCATGTTTCACCCAGAATCTGAATTCCTGAAGCTGGGGGCTGCTCATTAAGAGCTTGTTGATGGAGGACCTTAGTCTTCTGAATGTTAAATGACAGTGCCCTTTTGTTGTATGCCTCAGTAAAGATGTCCAGATTTGAGGATCTGCTTCTGATTGAGCACACACCACAAAATCAGTGCACTGAAGCTGAATAATTTAGGTCAGGGTAGTCTTGGTTTTGGCTCAGAGTCAGCTGAGATTAAGCAGGTTACCATCCGTGGGGTAGTTTGGCTCCACTCTGACTGGAAGCTTGTTGGTAGTCAGATGTATCATGACAGTAAGGAATATCAAAAAAGGGAAAAAGCAATAAAGTGTAGGTAAAATTAAACATTTGTTGTATAAGGAATATCACTCATACCTTTTATAGTCCAGCTAGTGTTGCATAAGAACCAGGGTTGTTTTTTTTTTCTCCCAAACAGAGAGAGCAAACAG
>NW_005843237.1:25510-33953 GCF_000455745.1 Alligator sinensis
GATATTGCTTTAAAGTGTGCTTCAGTTTTCTCCAAAAGAGAACCTATTTATTCCCTCCAACAGTGGACCTATTTTTTCCCCCCACCACCACTGCCATCCCTAATCGGGGACCCAACTGGGGACCCAGATAACTCTTTAATAAACCAGTTTTATTGAGCATTATACAGTATTAACTTCATACATGGATATACCTATAATCTTAACAATTTCATGAATTTTAGCAAGATACAATCTTAGCAGGCAAGTAATTGTATATTACCAGTCCTAATAATACATGACTCAGGAGCTGGCCAGGCTTCCAGAGTGGGCAAGATTCCTTGAAGGGAGAGGAGATGTCTTCAGTTCTCAGTCATTGACAGAGTAAAGGGAAGAAAAGGGGAGAAGGGGATGGAAGGAAAAGGGAAGGAGAAGAAGAGAGAGAGGAAGAGAAAATCAGGGTGGGTGGGTATATTTATAGTCCTTTAGTCATGTAGCTACCAGTTAAGCCACTTTTCTGTTTTTCATCAAGAAGTTGGGGTTTGTCTTCATTTTATTGTTGTTTTTCTCTTCTTCTTGGTACTAGGAACCATTTGCTTTAGATATGGGTGGAATGAACCATAACAAACCCTTTTATCCATAACAAGCATTTTTATCATCAGACTCTTGCAGAAAAACAAGCGGCATCAGACCCTTTTCTCTGTAGTGAGTAGGTCATATACTAGCATAACTCCATGAATGCACTCTTAGCCTACTTATGTCAAAGTTTCTCTAGGCCTTGCAGGCCTAAGGGACCATTTCAGTTCTGTCAAGCGTCAAGAGGTTAAACTGTCTCCACACTAGCAGCAATGGATGTGGACAGCAAATTATTGTTGTTTTGCTGTTCAGATATAGAATAGAATTAGACTGATGAAAAACAAATGGGATACCTAGTTATAAACTATACCGGTAAACATAAACTAAGCTGGCTTTGATTTACAAATCAAATGAGAAAAAGTTCTAAAAGGGAAGACTGCATTGGTTAACCTATCTGGACACTTTTAATAAGTTATAAGGAATTAAAATAATATGTCTATACTTCTAGCTGTTGTATCAAGAAACAGAAATTGAAGGCACAATGTTAAAAAAGACCAGAGACAGCATATTTTAACAAACTCTTATATGGTACATGCCAGGGTTAGGTTAATTTAAATGCCCACTTGTTTAGGCTTCAATCTGCTAAGAAATGGCACATCTTATCTAAATTAGTCCACCTCAGAAAGGGGAATGTCCTTACCATGTTTTAACCCTAATAACAGAGTATGTAGGGCACTTCTTAAGTAACTAAGAGATAGGTCCTAGGCTTCATTCTCCCAGAGGAAGTAGCAGAGTGCTCTAACCACAATGCCACATGTTAGGTGTTATCTAGAGGCTTTCCAATGGTCCTTTTGGAGTTGAGCCACAGAACTTTGCTGTGGTTATTGGATAAAATGGATGTAGAGCAGTCCAGATTTTTTTGCCCCATTGAAAGGAAAAAAACCCTAAGTCCCACATATCTTTTGGCTGCCCAGGTGGCCAACTTCAAAAGGAACACTGGAGAAGGACCTAACTAATAAATAATTGTAATGTGGTGGTTGGAGCACCTTTCTGAGAAGTAAGAGAGATACAAAGTCAAATCCTCTTGGGGCAAGCAGCAGGGGATGGAAACCATTTCTCCTTCTCCCTGGGCACATGCCAAAACAACCTATCCATTATCTACCTTTCCTTCAGCCATGTATTATGGCTTTCTGTTACATTTCTGTGTTGTGGAAGCATATATAGTGCGTGTATATGTACATAGCCACATAGATGCCTGGACACTATGTACTCAGTCTACACGTGTATACTCCCACTTCTACTTCCATACAGCAAGGAAGTAAAATCAGTACCGGAGCATAAGTGGCAAAACGATTACTTATTTGCCTTAAAAACTGCCATTCAGATGCACAAAGAGAAATGTATTCTGATTTCAGTGATTGTTTCTTGCAAAAGCTAGTTGCAGAGCACAAGCAGGACTAGTCTAGGTTCAAAATTCAAAATGTAGGCAGGTTACAGAAAAGTGAGAAAATGATAAGAAATTTTAGGAATTGATAACTCAGTAAAATGACAGAGTCAAAGATATGCTAAGGATTTAAAAAAATGAAGAAAAAGAAATATTTTTATGGGTGATAGAAAAAGTGCCTTGGGGATAGATGTTGGGAAAGAAGAGAAATAGAAAGTTATGGGGTAAACCAATGTGAATTAATGGTAAGGTTTCAGAAACTATTTCAATCAAACATAAAGTGTTGAAATTATAAATCCTCCCCCTACTAAATCTGATAAACAGGAACATACATTATAGATGTAGACCTGTAAGCTGCCTTGACATATCGGATGCCATTTTTAAAATGGACATCATTAGCTACACGCAAAACAAACACATAGGCAATGTAAACAACTGTCATAGGCAAAACTAAATGTAGGTAGCTGTAGAATGTAAAAAAACCCAAACAAGATAGTATAGGAAAGCAAAAAAAAAACCCAGAAAAACCCCCCCAAGGATGGCTCAGTAAGTGAGAATTAAGTTAAAAAGAAACAAACAGTCTGAAGGTGACAGACTGATTAGGTAATAACCACTGTAAAGGGTAATTGTTGAAAATCACCATATATGGAATATACAGAAGAGGGCTGTAAAAGGGTATAAAAGACTAGGGGAAAAAAAGTAGTTTTGGAGCCTGTCATCATGCAAGAGGGGACCATGCTGATCAGAACCATGACCCCTGCATGCCGTGGTAATGCCTGGCTAGCTGAGTCATCATGCACTGTTTATAAGGCCTTTGTAAAAATGCCTTTATGAACCACTGAATGTTGTTAATATCTTGATAGACTGTTTGAGGGTTTGCTTATATAGTGGTATTGTTTAAGTGTTCAATAAATTAGGATTTGAGATGGGAAGTTTCAATGATCATTTTATTCCATTCACACCACCCCTTAATCAAAACTGAGTTCCACAGGAAACATTATGAAGAAATTATAGACATGATAAATTGCAAGCAATTGAGTGCCTGTAACTATACTGAAATGCAGAGAATTGCAAAAGAATCAGGAAATCTAGGAAATTTGACTTTGGCTGCTAATAGGAATGAGACATGACTTGAAGCTGATGAATCAGAAAAAGAGGTAGTATCTCAAATTAATCTGTTAAATATCAGTAATGCATACAATATTTCTAAATAAGCTTGTGCAGTAGCTGAGTTTATGAAGTAAGAGACCTAGGAAAATTATACAATATATCTTCAAAAGTATCTTCAAAGTGTTGCAGGTACAAGTTATTGTACCATATATTGAGGGGGGGGAAAGGAAAAGGCTATGATCCAGGCAATTAGAAATCAGTAAACCTCATCGAAAACCACATACATGCAGACACACAAGATCATTACTTCAGGATATTTAACAAGGATTTTGTTGAAGGGACATTTGTGTCTTACTAATCTCTTATAATTCTTTAAGCATACCAATAAAACAGCGGATGAATGTTCACATAACTAATTTAGATTTGCAAAAAATCTATGATTAGGTTCTGTACAGGCAGCAAAACTAAAAAAAGTTAAGTAGGTACAGAATGAAAGGCAAAGTATTACCATGGATCAAAAACTAGCAATGGGGGAAAGTCAACAAGATAATTGTACTTAGTAAATTTTCATTTTCGAGTTCAGGATGAGAACTAGCATGAAGGGGGCAGGCTATCCTGTACCTCTTGATATAGAATCACAGAATCACAGAAAAGTTAAACTGGAAGGGACCAGTATCCATCTAGTCCAACCCACTACCTGAGGCAGGATCAGCCCTATTCAAAACACCCCATACAAACCCTTGCCTAGTTTATTACTAAACCTACCCCAACAGCTACAATCACAGTAGTGTAGTTTGCAGAATCTGTGTCTAGTTATCATTTGCCTGTTTGGTTTTTTTTTCATTGCACATCTAAGAAAGTTATTGTACTTTGGAGACAGAGTTGAAATGAGACTAGATGAGACTCTGTCTGGTCTTTTCTTATTCTTCCAGAGATAGGGACAAGCTACAAACAAATAGGAGAAGATTCAAGTAAAAAGAATCTTTGGCTACAAGTTGTGGTGAATCTGCATGGGCAATTTTTATCTGTGCAGGATTATGCAGGGACAAATGAAAGGACTTCTTCTGGGGAGAGATGGTTTTGTCCTGAGAGACTCTTGCTGGTAAAGCTGTTGAATAGCAGCTGGCAGGAACATAATTCAAATCATTCTCTGACAGCTGGTTGTTCCCACAATTTTTGTATAGGTAGAGAGCACAGGAGCAAGTGAGGAATCTGTGGAAAGTAAGCTGAGAGTCCCCACCTGATTGAGGATTAGTGCTTCCCTGAGAAACTTACAGCCAGCCTGTGGGACAGCCACAGCTAAAAGAATGATTCCAGCAAGAACTTACAGTGAAATCATCAAGGCAGATAGTTAACAACTGCTTGGAAAGAAATGTAGACCCTTTATGAAGGAGCTTAGGACAATGTAGGCCAATACAGCCTGAAGGAAGACAGGGTTCCCAAGACAGGTCTGGCTCCAGCCAGTATAGATAGAGATAAAAAGTTGCAGCTGGTGCTGCTGGTAATAGAGCAAAAGCAGATGAAGACTGAAGTACAGAGGCTGTGAGGTTTCAGCTCTTTTCCACACAAGATACCTCACCTGCACCAAGTGGCTTCAAGAACATATGCACATGTTACAAAGAAGGCTCATACATAGAATAATTCCTGACATCCTTTGAGAGATTGTACCATATCTACCACTTCAAGGATGAATACAAAGGGCCTATCTACATGAGATGTTTCCTGAGTAGTTGACTAATTAACTGCTCAGTAAACCTGTCGGCAACCATGGGTGCCCCTGTTAAGGTGCACAAAATTAATAAACTCTGCAGTAAAATAGTCTTGTAAAATACAAGGACTACTTTGCTGAAGAGCTTTTTCATGCACAACAGTACACATGTAGACACTGCTCTGGCTGGCTTCAGTGTGGGGCTAACCAGCAGGCAGCACTGGTGCTGAAGCACCCTTGTGCCCCAGCCAGCTGTTCTGCAGCATGAGGACCCAGGGGGAAACAGCCAGCCCAGGTGGCCAGACCCTTGCTGACTAGCTCCATGCTGAAGTATCCTCATACCTCAACCAGCCACCTCCCCTGTCCCCCTCTTCCTTCCTCACCCCACTGCATATGGAGCTATCAGAGAAGTCCTGGGCTGGCTGCTCAGACTAGGCTCCACATGCTGCAGAGTGAGTGGCTGGGCCATGAGGGTGCTTCAGCACAGGGGCTGCCTGCCTGCTATCCCCACACTGAAGCACCCTCATGCCTCAGCCTTTGCAGCATGTGGAACCTGGCTGGAGCAGACCTGGGTTGGCAGGCTGATCCCCTGGGTACCCTGCCAGCTCAGGCTGATACAACTAGGCTCCATGTGCTATGCACAAAAAACCCTCTGGAGCAATAAGCTTCAGAGTTTATTCATGGACCATGTAGATGTGCCCAGAATGTCCTACCTGAAACTCAAGCTGGAAGGGGAGACCATGACCATCCTTACCACGCTGAAGGTGGAGTGAATTTTAAATTAGACTTGGTTTAAGAGAGCTGTACTACACATGCTTCAGATCACCCCTGGAACTTACCAACAGAAAGTCAGGTCTGTTTGGAAGCATAAAAGAGTAAGTTACACAGCAATTCTGAACAAAATGAGTGATTCTTTGAACAAATGGGTCACGGGCAAAGGGACAGAAAATAAAAAAAGTGTTAGATCTGACTGCCCTCAAACAACTCTATAAAATATTCAGCAAGGATGTAAAAAGATAGTTTGGACTAAGGACCCAAGGAATGCTGGGGAGGCTGTAAGGCAGACTGATCTATATCTTAAAGCCAAAGCAGCCTTAGAAACTGAGTTCCTGGGCCAGAGGATTGGGGGTAAGTGTGATATCCATCAAGATGAGGACGAGATGGGGGAAGCAAATAAATTGGTAACCAGGACTCTATTAGGATCCCCTAGAATAGTAGTAAACCCTTGGGGGCAAGAACAAGCCCTTGGAAGTGTTTCAAATGTGGATCCACTGAACACTGTGAAAACACAGTGCCACAAGCTGTTGGGAACATACGATAGGCTCAAACCCAGGTGTTTGGAGCAGTTAGTATAGAAAAAGGGAGCCTTAGACAAAATCTGAAGGGGTCCTCGCAAGGCATGCAAGGCCTGAAGTCCCACAGTGGTATTTGCAGAATGTTAAGGTTAATGGTGAAGTGTGTGTAAGGTGTAGGGATACATGAGCCTAGAATTCTGTAGTTGGTGAGGGGTTGTTAGAAAAATAAGATCTAATCCCTGGAAAATAGATAATTTCCCTTGTACTGAGAAAAACATAAATCCTGTTCCATGCATCCTGTATTTTGCTGGATTAGCAGGGCACAGAGATACTCTTAGAACAGCATTCAGATATTCTCATGGGAAATTATATGAATAAAATACCGCAAATAATTTATGTGATAACACACAGTGGCAAGGATTCCACCCCAAGGGCCCTGGCAAGGGGCTGTGTGAAGGAAGAGAGTGCAAGACTAAACAACAACCAGCAGAGATGTGGCTGACACAAGGCACATCTACATGAGATGCTGTATGGTGCAGTAGAGCTAATTACTGGGCAGTAAGAGTTCATGTCTACATGTGCAAACGCTTACTGCACAGTAATTGGCTCTAATCATGAGTAAATTTGCTACATGTAAATGCAAGTAGCAAATTTAGTCAGGATTACTTACTATTATTTAGTAGTGTACATGTAGATACCTGACCAGGAGCAAATGTTCTCCCAGTCAGACAGACAGCAGGGGTCAGGAGATTGCTCCCTGCCCCCAGGAGCTGCCTACCCCTGGACCAGGTTCTGCCACCAGAACCTTGGCAGAGACAATGACCCCCTCACCTGGCAGCAGGGAGCTCCCAGTCCCCATTCTGTGATCATGGGGCCAGGGGTGGAGATCCTTATCTCCCAGTGCCAGCTCCATTGTTGTGAGGCTGGCACTGAGAGATACTTTTCTCCAAGCCTGAGTCCCATGGTTGTGGGACCTGGGCTGAGAGATTCTTATTTCCCAGCACTGGCACCATGACCTCAGACCTGGAGTTGAGAGATAAGGATCTCCTAGCCTGGACCACATGACTGTGGGACTTGGGCTGGGAGATAAGGATCTCCCAGTGCTGGCCCCATGATGGCAGAGCTGGTGCTTAGAAATAAGGAACTCCCAGCCTTGGCCACACAAACATGGATCAGGGGCTGGTAGTTCCCCGCTGCCAGGGCAGGTGGACATTGTCCCCATCTAAGCCTGTCCCAGCAGCAGGCAGTTCCCAGGGGCAGGGAGCAATGTCCCTGCCCCAGCCAGCTGTCTCCTGACCCCTGAGCAAGCACCCAGGGGGAGCCTAGATCTCTCCCTGGCTGCTGCAGGGGCCCATTTCAGGGCTGTGCCCATGAGAGTTTACTCTCAAGTAGTTTACTTGAGAGTAAACTGCTCCCAGATTATTTGTACATGTAGACACACCCACAGTGTCTTTGGGGAAAGCACTGCGTAAGCACCCACAGGCCAGGGAGATTTTGGAGCAAGAGTCATATCCTTCCTGGTTCGTCAGCCTGAGAGTTGATTGAGGGAAAGGCCATTGAGATTTCCATAGCAGAGAATGGAAAGCTCTACAAGAATGCTTCACTAGGAAAAGTGAACTCCTAGATGAAGCCCACAGACCATTGATTATGCCAACAAAGTACCGCACGGAGCTACTATGGTTGGCCTATGATCACTCTTTCACTAGACACATAGTCACAAAAAAAGGACATATGACAGGCTGAAAAAAAGCTTTTACTGGTGAGGGATTCTGAAGGATGTAAAGGACTGCTGCAAATCCTGTGATTTATGCCAAAGGCAGAAGAAGACTACAGATTTCTGCAAGCCCCTTCCACCCTCTCCCAATCATTGAGGAGCTATTTACAAGGGTGGAGATGGATAGAATCAGGCCATTCCCCTGTCTGACCCAGAGGGAGAATAGGTTCATATTAATGGTGGTGGACTTTGCTTAACAATACTTGACATCAGTTGCCCTGTTGAATCCCAAGGCTGAGACTGTGGCCCCCACTCTACTTATCATTTTTAAAATAGGTGGGCTTTCCAAAAGAGATACCAAATCCTCACAAATGCACAACTACAAGGAACAGCCACAGTTAAATTAGAGGAACAAGCATCCTGATGCTGCAAGAGGTGTTAAAATGCACTCAAAGTCAAAGGAAGAGAGTCATACTTCCTGCTACAGAGGAAGGCAAAACCTCCCACAGTCCATACCAATCTGACCATAGGATAAAATTCCTTCCTGATCTCAAATATGGCAATCAGTATAACTCTGAGTGAGGGGCAATAACCTATAGTCAGAAACACCCTAGTTTTAG
>NW_005843237.1:33963-42088 GCF_000455745.1 Alligator sinensis
GACCACAGGCACACCCCAGGAAAATCCTCAGTCTTGGCTCCAACCAATATCTAATTCTTCTAAGGAAGTCAAAACCTCACCCCTGCAAAAAACCTGACACCTGTGGCAAGGAGGAATATAATATTCCTTCCCAGCCTCAAGCAACAACCAGCAAAAAACAGAATCATGGGAAAAAACAAACATGCCCCATTCTGCTCTGTAACCTGGGGACAACAAGCCTAACTCTATACATCACACCCACCACAAAACTTCCCTTTCTGTATCCCCTCCTTATGAAAGAAGTTTAAGGCAGCTGGAATAACTAAGCCAGCTGTGGAGCTCTGCTTCATTCTCCTGCTGCTGAGCAGGGTCCTCTTCAATACCCACCTGCTTCAGGCTACAGAGCTCTTCATTACCTCCCAGCAATCCATGTGTGTGGGGACTTCTGTGCTTATATGGGTATAAACAGATGTTGCCAAATGAAGTGGATCAGATGCACTGGGAAGTGTTCTGTCATGGCTGATCCAATTCATGAGGCAAAATAGACATCACGGGTTTTCCCACAAGGTCGGACCCCAGCAAATCTGGAACAGCTGCACTGGGATGTGTCCTGGCATGGCTCAACCCTGTGGGAAAACTTGTGATGTCTGTTTTGTCTGATGAATTGCCAGGACACATCCCTGTAGAGCTTTGCCACTCCTGACAGTATGGATCAGCCTGGAAATTGCTGAGTTTTGAAACTTAAGCAAGTCATTTGCAGGTCTCCAGGGAGTCACTAGCATTGTCAGGGCAGACTGTCAGTGTTGTTATCTGACTCCATTAGCGTTGTTTAGGTGTTAAATGTTACCAATTATATCAAGGCTCCTCAGTTTACATAGTCAATGCACACACTGTCATATGTGAAGTTGTGTCCCTAATAACCTCATTGTTATAAGAGAGAAACCTTCAGGTTTGGTTCTTAGTGACAAAGAGTTTGGCCAAATTTATTGTCTACAAACAAGCCTAGACATTAATATTCATGACCAGTCCTTGATGTTATCCAGACTATTTGCAGGCATGGTACAGGCATGGACATTAGGGGTGTGTGAAATAAGCCATATTTGATTTGGATTTGGCCCAAATTGGGGACAGTGATTATATTCATTCATTCAGATCACTGTCCCAATTCAATTCAGCTGAATCCGAATCTGAAGATTTGATGGTGATTTTGAGAATCAGCAATTTGGCCATAGACACAGCTTTAAATGTTTTTTCTACATACCTTAAGGTACCAGGCATGGCTCATGAACACTGCAATGGTGGAGTGGATGGAGCATCCCACAGGAGTGCGGTGGGGTTCCCCCCGTGTTCAGTAGCAGACTCAGAAGCGGACCAGATGTACTTCCGGTCCACTTCCTGGTCCACCACTGAGTGCGTAGGGGACACCCATTTGCGCCCTCTCTCCCCACAGCTTGCGTGCTCCCCAGCGGACCCAGAAGTGGACTGGAAATGCTTCTGGTCCACTTCTGAGTCCACTGCCAAATGTGCTGGTGACCCCACCTCCAATGCTCCCATGGAATGCTCCATCTGCCCCAGCATCTCAGCATTCACAAGCCGCCTGGTACCTTGAGGTATGTAGAAAAAACATTTAAAGCTGTGTCTATGTCTGAATCATCAAATCTTTTTTAATTGATTTGGAGGGTTCCAATTCAGTTTGGAGAGATTAAAGGGTCTACTGATTCAATTAGGATTCAGAGACTTAGCCGCCGAATCGGGCTGAATCTCCGCCAAATTGAATCAGTGACCGAAACTTTGCAGAGCCCTAATGGACATAACTCCTAAGCTCAGTACAATGTATTAACAGTTCCCAGGCCCCCTTTTATACACCAACCAAAATTTGTTTACAGAATACACATCTGATTCTCAGCAACTACTAAAAAACATCTTTAAGTGACATCATCCAAATCCTACTTTTCACCAATTAACGTACCCTTTCCACCAGGTAGAATCTGATTGCTAGAATCTGGTCACTCTGATATTTGTTTTGTTTTATACCAGTCTTTTGAATTCATTCTCTCTCTTTTAGGTTTAGAGGCAGCTCTAAAACCCACAAGCTATTCTTCCAGAACTTCTGTGTTAGCTATATAACATATGCCTAATTCTGTATTTACTGGGGCTTACTTCTGTTCATGCTGTTAGCAGGACCTCCATATGATTTGTATATACACTGACCAGGTGTTGTGGTAATTCATACTCCAGTAATTCATACTTTAGAGAAGCCTACATCATTCTGGGTCAAATCTAGCAGCTGGACATAACTCTCCAGAAGACTGTTTTGGGATGCATTTGTTGCAATAGTTTATGGGCACATATGCACACTGATCTACTTCTATTACAGGACAGAGTGAAGATATTAATTTCTGCTTTGAGACATGATCAGACTGCAAGAAATACATTTCCTATGACCCAAACAGACTTTTCAAAGGGCAGTTTGTGTCAAACTTCTCTCCCAACTATATAGTTGGTCCAATAAAATATATCACAAAAGAACCTACTGACAACTGGCAGAAGGCAGGACTTCAGCCTAGTATGGGTAGCTGCCTCTCTCTACTTACAACTCATTGAGCAAACATTAAGTCTACAGCGTGGCCAGCCATGCATTGGAAAGCATAGATATTTCCATAATTTTTGTTGGGGCTTTTGATGTTTACACAGTAGGAAAGCACTAGTAAGCATACTGAGTACTTAAAAGGCTACTACCCAATTGTATTTTATCAATGTAAGCCTCCTCTGCAAAGATTGGTAAGATGTTTTTTGGCAGATAAATAAGACATGGCATCTCTGAAGTTCTGCAACAGATCAGTGAATGAACCAAAAAAAATAAATAAATACCATTGAAATGCAAAATCAGAAAGCAAATGCTGTACTGCCATGGCCTAATGACCACATTAACTGGAAGAGGCTCCTTCATGTAAATCATACATAATATATAGGCAATTATGAGATATTTTTAATTAAATTGATTTTTAAAGTTTCTTTGTAAAATAAGCTTAAATAAAATAGCAAGTTAATCAAACAGCAATGTTAAAAGAACTACTGTAGCAATGTCTTTCACTGCAAAGCAGGGGTATGACAGCATTTCATTGCAAGAAAAGAATCTTACATATATTAACTGAAGAAGGGAATGCAGCAAATCATCATCAGATCTTCACAATCCTTGACTTTGTATATTTAATTTAGTGCAATAGGGCTGTATTTCTGAGGTGTGACATGGCATTACATGCACACTGCACAAATATAATAGGATGAAATACAAAAATATTTGCAAAACATATACTACCAGGTATAGCATTTACTACTGTGTTTAATTAGCTGATCTAACAGAAATTAATGCTATATCAAGGGTAAAGTATAAGTTTTTAAATTCATCTTCTCTGGATATAATGATAAATGCTAACTTATTAAAAACTGCCATGGCCAACTCTGCCTCCTTTCTATATTAAGGATCACTTATGATGTTACATCAAAAGAAAGAGTTCACCAATATGCTAGAAATGCGGCAGGGGGGTGCAGGGTTAGTGTTGTTGCACACTGGGTGCATCTACATGTGTGCATTACTGTGGAACTGACTAATTAGCTCCGTAGTAAAACATCACTTTCTACATGAGTGCTGGTATTAACATGCTGTAGATTAATTCCACAGTAAGATAATACTGTTGCGGACAGTACGATATTATGAGTAATTAACTCTGTAAAAATGCTCATGCAAACAGTGACCAGGGCTGGCTGGTGCATGAAGGTGCTAAAGTGAGGGGGCTCCCTGGCACTCAGATCCACACTTTAGCACTCTCATGCCCCAGCCAGCCCCTTCATCACCTGACGCTGCTACCCAGAGCCTGAAGCTGACTCCCTTAACATCCTTTCAGCTCAGGGCTGCTCTGTCCTTGCTCTAACTGCTGTGGTCCCACATGAAGACACTGCACCCAGAAGCAGCTGACTGGTACAAACTGTGCCAGAGTTTATTGCATCTCACTAATTGCATGTGTAGATGCACCCGATGATACTAACCTCTGCCACAAACAGATGCAAGTTGTGAGTGAAATTCTTTACATATCAAATGTTTCATTCTGTACATGAAGGTATATCTTTGCTGTATATATTCATATATGTACATGGTATATACCAACTTGACATGCCTTAATGGGAATATCTCCGATTTTGGCAGGACCTTTCAAAGGGCCACCATGGGATCCACCCATCCAAGCACAAAGAAAATGGCTATACTGGGAGATCCCATGCTTCTATTTTTACCTCTATGGATAGTGAGGAGAAGAGAAAGTGCCCCAGATGATACCATATGCTACTACAAATTGGATGGGAACCTCTATTGTTGTTCTGGAGCAAGAACTAAAGGTGCCATAGTTAGCCTATACATCTCTGGGCAAAGGGCTTCCATCTAATGGATACTACAGGTAGAGATTGGGACCATGTTAAGGAGTCATGAAAGACCGTGACTTTTCAGTCCAATCCGAGATGGAAGCAGCTATATCCAAGGATGGCATAATCTTATTTCCTAAGTGATCCTCACTGGCCCTAATGGGGAAACACACAGTCATAAAAAGGAGTAGCTGTGACTACTGTTTGTACTTTCCATCAGTAATTTTGAAACAATGTTTCAACTGGGTACAAGTGTGATGCCCCAATTATAAAACAATGAAAACAGGGAAGTCAGAGTGTAACTACCAACAGATGCAATTATTTTATGATAGTACTAATGAGCATGCCTGCTATTGCCTACGGTGTTTAACACTTCAGATGGTATTTTTCATTTGTAAATGCCTTGTGTAAAAAATGGTAGAAGGAAAAAAAGAAATCTCATTCAGACATAACACCACCAAACAAATGACATGAAGAACTTGTCAATCCCCATTCAGTTTTAAAAAAGTTTACATTATATTCTCTCTCATGTTTGCTCTCCCCCAACCCACTACCGCTACATTATACTGCCTGCTTCCTGTATTATACAGCCTTTTTTTTTAGGATACAGTAAGATCTCTCTACATTTCAAAAGGACAAATTCAGCAATGAGTAAACTAACCGCTAAAACTCTTTGATTGCAATACAAAATTTGCTTGCAAGAGAACTGACAGTTGGGTGAGCAACAATGAGTTACTCACTGGACTCGATGATCTGTTGAGGTCCCTGCCAACTCTAGCATCTATGAATCTATCTGTTTTCAAAGGGTGCTTACATAAGTTACATTTTTTGCATGATGAGGTCTCTAAAAGTGTTCTACAGCCATGCTGTGACACACGTGCATGACTGCAGAGTGCTTCTAAAATGGCTGATTGCATGAAAAATTAACCCTTCTTGAATAAGGTATTAGATGAAAGTTGTCGGCTTTAGAGCACCTTAGGGTTCATTTTTTGCATGTTGCAGGCTGAGCTGATGCAACCCAGACCTGCCCCTGGAGCTGTCAGTGGGCAGAGGAAGCAGCATGGAGCTGGATTTGGGGGAAGAGTTCCCAGCTACAGCCCCCACCCAGCTACCCTAGCTGGGGCATTGGGGGAAGCCAAGTCAGGCCCACAAAGTGAGGGGACTCCATTCCACCCTCCCCCTTCCAGCTCAGGCTGGCAAAGCAGAAAGGGGAAAGGAGCAGCATGCGTTGCTGGCTTGCTTGGCTTGAGCTGGAGGGTGGAATGGAGCCCCTTCACCTCATGGGTCCAGCCCAGCTCCCCCCAATATCCCAGCCAGTGTAACTGGTGGGGGCATGAAGTGGGGAGTCTCCATTCCATGCCCCCTACAGGCAGCAAAACCCTTGAAGGCTTCTGGAGTCCCCTCACCTGCTGTCCAGGGCCAGTGCAGGCAGGCTCCAGCCCTCATGCCCCAACACAACTGGTGAATGTCTGTTGTGGAGGGCCGGAGGTGGGGAGGGGCTTATACAAAGTGCCATGAGTTAAAGCATGGCCAAGGTATGTCTGTCAGCTCCCTAAAAGTTCTCTTTTTTAAGACCTTCCTAATCTATTGTCCATCTATCATACAAGTAAAACCTGTTAGATGGCCCTTTATGGAGCAACCTTAGATCTAACACTTAAACAGTTGTGGCATTCATTGCAAAAAAACAGAGTTAATCTCTTTGGTATGAGAAAGAAAGAGAGACAAATTGCATACCTCGAAAAGAAAAAGGAACCTAGGTTTATTTATTTATTTTGACATTGGTGTTACTGCTCAGAAGTTTGAAATGGCAGAATAAATCTGAGGGGATTGATTAATTGACGGAGAGTAGATAAGATGAGCAAAGGGGTATAATACATTCCTTTCTCTTACTGTGTTGTGATTTATCATGGATATATTTGTGGTATGTGAAATGTGTCTATTTACAACCTGTTAGTGTCTGAGAAGAAGACTGAACAATTTTTTAAAATTGCACAATAAAACATAAGATGCAGAAAACAAGAAATATATATTCGAATAGATATTCACACAGTCTCAAAATAAATTAGAAATTGACACTTAATAAATTCTGGGGCATATTTTCAAATCAGAAAGAATGGCAGAAGCATGATTGAAACCAAAATAGTCCCACCCGCTGGAATTCACACTGAGAACACACACAGGCAATCAGAAAAATGCATAAGCATTTCTAGATAAATTAAACACAAATCTAACTAAGCAATTACTGGCTTGATTTGATTTGCTCAATTTAGGAATCAAAAAAAGCAGAGCACAACTTGTGACATTAGGAAAACTGCTGCTGTGTTAATGGAGAGAAAGTAGAACAGGGAATGATTTCGAAGGACTTAACCTTGTAACAGGATTCATAAAGCAAGGTGGATTTTCAAAGCTCTAATCTAACATGAGAAAAATGTTCAAAGATATAGATCAGACAAACATGTTATTTGAATTCTGCAAGGAATTTAAAAGAATACAATAAGGAGGTGTGAGCCAATTTTTTTCTCAATATACTGCCCACATTTCTAAACAGAACCAGGAACTGTTCATTTCAAGATTGACTTAATCAAATTGACTTTCACTCCCTATACCAATCCTTACCTTTCTGTTTCACTTAAAATCTTTGAATTTGGATTTCTAATCTCTCTGTCAGGACCACTGGATTTCTAATCTCCCTGTCAGGACATCTTCAGATTCTTTGGGCATGGGTTGACAACATTTTTCAAGCATGGGCTGCTGTTTGCAATTTAGCTCCTACTGCAGGCTGCAAATCATTGCACCCGTTGGTGATTAGAAGATGCTGAAGAAGAAATTCAGAATGAAGCAGATGGTAGGACCCTGGGGATACCTTCTCTGCTGCCATGGCTGGAGCATGCTACCACTTCCACAAGCTGTCCTGGGCTACACCCAGTGCTTTCACAGGCTGTATCTGGCCAGCAGGCCATAGGTTTCTGGTCCAACTTTAGACGACTGGGCTAGAAGGAACCTCATCACAAAATCTGAATTGAACAAGTATGATTGTCACCCTCTCCTCAGACAAACCGGGACATGAATTTGGGATTGCCATAGCTAAAAATATCACTTTAAAATTTGAGCTAGAGTAAAGAATCTCTACACATACCCTCTGTGTTTCAGCATGAAAGATGGACGTATAACATACTCATCAATGGGTTTCATAAGCAACCTGAGCTCGCTAACATAGAAGCATCAATATGTAGTAAAGGAGATTTGAATCAGTTTAAATTAACTATTGTATCTGAACTACCTAGGCATAGGAATGAAATCTAATACAAACCTTCTGTGACTTTGATGCTCATCAAAAAATAAAGTAATCCAAATAGGGAAAAGTGACTAAGAGACTGAGTTTATATAAACAGTAGGTAGGCATCATTTGCTTTGTGCCCATAATTTTTTTAAAGGTTTTTAAAGGTTTCCCTCACATTAATTTCTATTTCATTTATTACAGAAGCTTGCTCTTCTCCCCTAGTAAAGACATACAAGAAAGAATGAAAAATGAACAGAATAAGCAGAGACAAGCCAGAGAAAGTATATTACCCTGTTCATTTCTAATTCCTTTAATTAAAATAATCCCATTGAATACATGTTGGTAGGTTAATCACACCTAACAAAGTGCAGTGAAACAGAATAGCTTCTGATGAGAAGTTATTATAGGAGGAAGTCATACACATGGTTTGTCAGCAGCTCACTTTCCCTA
>NW_005843237.1:42119-62309 GCF_000455745.1 Alligator sinensis
TATAATGTACTCATGTGACAATATTTTAAATTACTGAGAGTTTCTTTTTAATAAAGAAATGCAGTAATCAGAGGTGCTTATAGCTCTCATACAGCTCTCCCAGTCCTTTCATCCTTTGTTTCTGCAATGTGATAGTAAATCCAAACTTCTCTTACATCCAGCAACCCTAGTTCTACATTGAGATGTAGCTGATGTTTCCTGAGCTGTTGGCATTCCTTGAAAAGAAGCCACTCTTCCCACAAAGGAGAATCTATATTTTTAAACATTGTTCAAGCCCATTGATAACGCAACACAGCACTAAGATATAGGAAAACTGAAAATTTGAAAAAGATAACGCTTTGTTTTGGGCTTTGGGGATTACATCTTTTGAAAGTTAGATTTGCACAACTTTTTCCCCATGACAAGCCTTCTTCCATGTCACATTCATCTGCATTGTTTTGTTTTGTTCTGTTTTTTTAGTAGTGTTAAGAACCTAATGGGATGTTATCTTGGTTGAGGGAAAGAAAAACTATCTGGAGGGTGAACTCTCCTTGCCATTGTTTCAGTTTAAAACTAGCTTCACAGAAAAGAGGAGGAAATCTAGCATAAGGTTATGGAGGGTTACACATTCTGTCCTTATGAACCTGCCATTTTCACTGCAGCTAGGATGAGGTCATTACCATTTTTTAACTCTCTTACCAAATACCCATTCACATTATCCCCTCTCACCTCTGTGGAGTAGTCTCCCACTTCTCTTCCGTGGCTTCCACTGCTATTGAATCCAGCCATCTGTAAGAGTAAATAGAACATGAAAATAACTTTAACCTCAATATTAGATTTCAACTAGGGAAAATGAAAAAAAAATTAGAGGATGGGTTACAACTACCAATTTTAAAGATTAATTAATATTTGCTCCTTAGATTTGCCACTGACATTTATCCCAGGTAGGCTTTATATCAGCTGTCTCCTTACAAGAGAGATTTTTTTCTGGAAATCAGGTTGATGGACTTGTCATTGTATTTATTTTCTTTTCCTTATAGCTCTGTTGAGTGCTACCCATTTGTTGAATTCAAATGCTGTGCATTCCAAAAAAAAAAAAAAGAGAGAGAGAGAGAGACTTCTGATCAGATCTTAAATATGCTCTCAAAACTAGGCTCAGAACTAGAGTAGAAACTTTACACAGATTTTATTCTTACTTGTCCGTACATTGCAATATTCCTATCTTTGCCTTCTATGCAGGCCACAATTTTACTTTTGACTTTCTGGTGCTTTATGCCAGGGGAGGTCAAACTTACTTGGGCCTCCAAACTGGATCTGGACTGCAGAGTTGCTCACAGGCTTATTCTAGCTGGCAGTAGTGGGACAAGTGGTGGTGGCAGCTGCAAGGGTCAGTGCATCCATCACTTGCCCCCTGCCATCAACATGCATCCCCAACAGGACTGCATGCTCTTGGTTTTAATGGTGGGCTCTATTCCCTTTTGCCCCATCCCCACATTCCCAGCCCCTTTGGGACCCCCATGGGCTAGACTACATGGTTCCATGGGCCATATCCAGCTGGCCATACGTTTGACACCCCTGCTTTTTGGAATTAAAAATATCACTCTCTCAACATTAATAAGTAAAGCAAAATAAATAAATAAAACAATAAATATCAAATAAGACAAAATGAATTAATAAAACATTGCATAACTGAAGTTGTATAGATAAGCATTGAACAATGTTTGCAGTTCAGCTATTTTGGTTGTTGAGGTATCACTGAAATTATCTTTTTTATGGGTTCCATCAAACCATGTTTACATGTACATTTTGAGTAAGGCTTAACTGATTTATGCAGAAACTGCCAGACACAGAAGAGTTCTGGACAGTTGTGGTATGGCCTACAGTGCATGGCTAATTTAGTTTGGTTTTTACCACGTCTAAACTAATTGTTCACAAGGGAAGACATAGCATCTATGACTGATGGCCCTTGAAAGAAATCAGTCCAAGGATTCCACCGTATAGGCGGGAGAGAAATGAGAAAAGATAGTCACTTCTATTATGCCGCATATCTGTGTCTAGTCTGAAAATATACTAGTGGTAAAATAATGCAAGAAGTGGCATCTCCACTTTGTGCAAAATCCCATAATTTCAAAATGTATTTCCATTCTATTAAAATATCTACAAAATGTCATTTTAGAAACAAACCATTTTGGATCAATCAGAATTTTGTTTTAAATTGTAATGTCATAGAGATATACAAGTCAACATTTTTATAAAAGAAATATCAAAACTTCAAAGTTTTCTTTAATGGAAAATCAAAATACAAATGTTTTGGCTTAAGAAAAAAGTTTAATTTTGGAACAAAATGAAACTGACATGTTCCTACATGGCATTTTAAGAGGTTCCTGTTATGATATTTTTGACCAGTCTTAGTTACCATTTTTTTCCCTCTGCAAATAGTGATCAGTAATTTTCTGACCATATTAAGTATACTTTCAAAACAAAGTGATATTGGGAAAAAATATAAGATGTTATTTGCAATGGAATATTTTTTGCACCCAAATTAAATATTGTACAACTACAGAATGCCAAAGTTTCTAGAACCACTAAGATTTTCTGACAGGAATTATCTACCATTTTATCCTGAACCTGTACTGTTTTATTTTACAGTGTTCCTCAGTAACCTACTTATTATATTCACCCTCATAAAGTAAAAGGAACTTTTTTTTTTCCAGTTTAAATGGTGCTTTTCTACTTAATGTAGTATGAAAATATGCATTAGTAATATTTTAATATAACTATACTGACTAAAAGAATTTAACAGACTTCAATATATTTTCAAAGGTACATCAGGGTCAATTTGTGCATTCCAGTAAGGCTTACAGAGGTGGGAAAACTGTAGTTAAAACTAGTTTGATTAAAATAATCTCTCTAAAGCATTTAAAAAATGGGTTGAAGGTCATCCACAACAGCTAATTTGGACAATTAAAAGTTTGGCCCTTTGCACAAATCCTAAAGTGATTATTCAAATTTAAAGTCAATTGACTTGATTCTCAGCCGTTCCAAGCTCACATTCTTCTCTGCCAGCTTTCTCCATCCCCTAGTCTAGACCCAGTGCCAGCCTGTGGCACAAATTGGAACATCCATTGAGTTACTAACTCGCTCCAGCTGGAATTTGCTCCTGGTGATGGATTTGCCAGATGCTAGGGATCATCTTCGAAGAAGAACTTAGCTGCAGGGAATATCCAACACAGCTCATCCACCCTTCTCATTCTCTTCCTCAATAAATTACAAAAATTATAATATGTGCAGCCTCTTTCTTATACCCACAGTTTTCTTATCCTTTGATGTAACCCTAAGATGACAGCAGTGGCTACTAAACTGTGGAAAGATGACATTTAGAATCAAGACTGGGGACTGTGTGTTCCTAATTTATAACCTGAAAGAACCCTAGATAATGGCAAAACTGTATTTCAGTATCCCATCAAACTCAACTGTCCAATGCTAGTTTTTGTTTGGATTACTTTTGTTTTCTTGAAGTTTTCATGAATAAGCTAAATTGGTATCCCTTACCTTCTTGTTCCCAGGGCATATGTACACAAGCCACTTAATTGTGTATTAGCATACATCACAGTAAACCTCCCTAATCCTGAGTAAATTCTCCACCTGCAAATGCAAGTAGCAAATTTACTTGGCGTAAGTAATGGTGCCATAGCACTCATGTAGGCACTTGGCCAGAAGACAAATTTGCTCCTGGTCGGGAGAGCTGTGCAAAGCTTCAGACCGTGATTCGGACTCAGAAAAGATTCGGACAATTCGGAGGCCGAATCTCCGAGTCCAAATTGAATCACTAGCTGCTTTTGGCTTTCCAAATCAATTCACAGAACTCAGGATCTTAGAAGAAGGAGATACATCATGTTATGTACACATTACAACACAGAAGAAGAACAAGAAGTACAGTAGTAGTCACACATTCACATTAATAGAACATCACAGAAGAAGACACCATATATAGTTATTAATAATCAAAGATGAGTCCAATTCATGCATGCAACACAGAGGGAATAACACAGAGGAAGTAAAACACACAACAGTCACACTGCACAATCATAATTCATAGTAAATAAATACATCACAGCGGAGAAGACAGACACACAGAAAGCACACATTTTTTACATAGTTCTGAATACCTATTACTGAATCAATCAAACAATCAAAGACGAGTCCAGTGCATGCATGCAACACAGAGTTTGTGCTCTACACCCCTCAAATTTCCCCTAGACCCAGGTCTCCTCCAGAAAGTAGCACCTCAGAGGAGGTTGAGGTTGTGGAATCACTTTTCCACCACAGTGATGGTGCTGCATCTCAGGAGGCAGAACCCCCTTGCCCTTCTTTCTTCTCAGCCTAGCACCAGTGTGAGTGCGCCCAAAGGGAAGTCCCCCGCTCACTCCAAAGCCCCCTTCTCCCCAAAGCAGAGGCAGGCCACCCTGGAACAGTGGGGGAAAGCTACAGACAGAGGGGGGTGAGTTGCAAAAGCAAGCAAGATCACCCAGACCATTGGGGAGATGCTTGCTCTGAATATTCAGTCCTTTTCCCTAGTTGAGCGGCTAGGGTTCAGGTGGCTCATAGCGCTTCTGGCCCCATCTTACAAAGTGCCCACATGCACCACCTTTAGCATCACAGTGTTGCCCTCCCTGTATGAGGCATGCAGAGAGTACTTGAGGGAGGAGCTGCACAAGGCAGGGCTGCAGGTAGCCTTGCACTTCACCTACAACATCAGGAGCAGCCGGGGTGGCGATCATGCCTACCTCTCCCTCACAAGGCACTGGTGCGATCAGTCTGGCCATCAGTGGGCTCTTCTCCAAGCTCAGATGCTGGATGAGCCCCACATGGCAAGGGAGATCATGGAGGCCATGAACCGCATGGTGCAGAGGTTGCTCATTGGGTAGGTTGAGCTCACCCATGGGTTCATGGTCAATGACAATGGGGCCAAGGTGGTGAAGGCTGTCCATGATGCCAACTTTGTTGGCATCTGCTGCGTGGCACACAGGCTGCCCCTCATAGTCACGGATGCCTTGGAGGGGGGCAGGGCTGCCAGTGATGCCACCACTACTGCTACAAGCCAGGTGATTTCAAAATGCAGAAAGGTGGCGGGCTACTTTCATCACAGCATCAAGGGGGAAAGATGCTGCAGGAGAAACAGGCAGAGCTGAGAATCCCACAGCACAAAATCTTGCAGGAGGTGGAGACTTGGTGGAACTCCACATACCTGATGCTCAAGAGGCTGGTGGAGCAACAGAAGTCAAGTCCATCCATGAGTTGGCTTTGCTTGGGGAGATCAGGATCAGTGGCCCCCTGAACAGAGCTGAGTAGGGTATCATCTCCCAGATCTTGGTGGTCCTCAAGCCCTTCATTGAGGCCACTGAGACCTTTAGTGCTGGTGTTGCCCCAGGTGATCTCCATAGTGAGGGAACTTGAGGACCAAATGGGAAAGTTCCAGCTAAGTTATTTTGACCTGCCATCGTTTACAGTGGTGAACTGGGCCGAGGCTGTCGGGGAGGAGGAGACCTCACTGGGGCACACCGCCGTGTTGTGAAGAGGCTCCAGTGCCAATAGGGTGAACCTGAACACAAGTACACACACACGCAGACACACATAGAGTTGCACACCTTAACAGACATGATAGAGAAGAAGCAGCTCCTATTTGAGAGGAAAGAAGTGTTCTCTAACAGTTTGGCTACCTGAGATGCTGCTGGTGCTACTGCTTGTGCTCATTCAGTCACTAAGTTATTTTACCTGTTGTCATGTAAAGTGGTGGACCAGACTGACACAATAGGGGAGGAGGAGCCTCACTGGGGAACACTAACATGTTGTGTAGAGGCCCCAGTGCCAGTGAGGGCGCACCTTAACACACACACAGTGTCACCCATCCACATCATGAGTTTTGGCTGTTAGCAGCCATAGATGCAGGGCCTTAGAAGCCAGACTGCCCCTGCACCTATCTCTTTGACAGCTGGCAGGCTTTGTTGCCTGGCAGGGCATAGCAGGCCTGTAGTGCTGTTTTTCAACCCCCTGTGCCCTAAGACAGACAGAGACAGTTGGCAGGCTTTGTGGCCTAAGCAGGGCCTGGCAGGCATGCAGTAGTTCTTTTCACTCCCCTGTGCCCTAAATGAAACACAGTCACACAAGCACCCACGTCACGAGTTTTGCCTGTTAGCAGCCAGAGGTTCAGGGCCCCAAAAGCCAGACTTCACCTTCACCTATCTCCTTGACAGCTGGCAGGCTTTGTGGCTGCAGCAGGGCCTACCAGGCCTGAGGTTTTCACCCCACTATGCCTTAATCCACACACAGTGTCACCTATGTCATGATTTGTGCTTGTCAGCAGCTTGAGATGCAGTTTTCCAGAAACCCCTGCACCTATCTCCCTTAAACTTGGCAGATGTTGTGGCCTCAGCAGGGGCTACCATCACTGCAGTTCTCACCCTGCTGTTGCTTAATACACACATGTGACACAAGTTTTGCTTGTCAGCAGCTTGAGGTGCAGTTTCCCATAAATCCCTGCACCTATCTCCTTGAATCTTGGTAGGCTTTATGGACTCAGCATGGACTACCACTCCTGCTGTTTTCACCCCACTGTGGTGTAACACACACACATGACATGTGTTTTGCTTTCAGGATTTTGAGGTACAGTTTCCCAGAAACCCCTGCACCTATCACTTTGAAGCTTGGCAAGCTTCATGCTCTCAGCAGAGGCTAGCACCCCTGTAAGTTTAATCAAAATCTGACAAAAGCTAAAAAGTTATAGATAGTTCATTGATTCCCCATTATACCCTATGGCCAAATCTCCAAATCGGCTCCCAATCGACTCCGAAGCTTTGAAGCCGATTCAGCCAAACCAAAGTGGAAAAATGATTCAGAACTCTGAATTGAATCACTGGCACTGGAATTGGCTGAATCTGGATCCAAATCAAATAGGTCCTTATTTGCATAGGTCTACTGGTCAACTGTCTATGAGAGGGCAGGAGATAGCTCTCTACTCCAGGAGCTGCCTGCTGGCAGGGTGGGCTCTGCCACAGGAGACCACATGGGGACAATATCCCCCTGCCATGGCAGCAGGGAGCTCCAAGCCTCCTGCTCCCAGATTACAATTGCAGAGCAGGGGCTGGGAGACCCTTATGTACTAGAACCAGCTCTGTGACCGTGGGGCCACTGCTGGGAGATGCTTACCACCCAGCCTGAGCCCCACAGTTGCAGGGATTAGGCAAGCTGACCCTTATCTCCTAGGCTGAGCCCCTTGACCATGGGGCTTACACTCTGAGATAAGGGTCTTTCAGCCTGAGTCCCACAGTTTTGCATAAGCATCTCCCATAAGCAGCCCTCCAGTGTCAGAGCTGCTGCTTGGAGATAAGGGTCTCCCAGCCTGAGTCCTGTTACAATGCGGCTCAGGCTGGGAGATAAGCATTAGGGCTGTGCAAAGTTTCAAGTGCTGATTCGATTCAGAGGAGGTTTGGCCTGATTCAGTGGTCAATTAAAAGGTCTGACTTGATTCAAAGCTCTCTGAATTGATTTGGAAAATAGTCAGAGAGCTTTGGCAATTCCGGCAATCCCCATTCACTGCAGCAGGGAGCTGGACCTGGACTCCATGCTGGTAAGGAGGAGGTGGGGGAGGAGGGGCTAGAAGAGAGGGGAGGAAACCATGGGGGACCCCCACTAGGCCCCATCCCCTGCTTGCTCACCCAGCCCCCCTGAGAGCCCCTTGAGCCCTGCCCTCTGTCCCAGCCCCCACCCATGGCTGCCCTTCCCAGACTCAGCTTTTTAAAAAATAGCCCCCACTCACAAGCTGCTGCCAGGTGTGGGGGTGATCCCTGCTGCACCCCACTGCCCCATGCTGCCATGAGACCCCAACCCCCACGTGCACTCCCATCCCCCCCTCTGGTTGCCCTGCCCTCCCCTCCCCAGCTCCTGGCCCTTTAAAAAAAAAAAAAAGAAGCACCAACTCACCAGTTTCTGCAGCTGCCTTGGGGCTTCTTGGGGCACATGACATATCCCCCAATGTTGCGTGGGGCAGTGGGAATTGCTCCCCTGCTTTGCAGGAGTCAGTGAGTGGGGATTTTTTTTTTAAGAGCTAGGAGCTGGGATGGGCAGACCAGTCATGGGGTGGGGGGCTGGGAGAGCTGGTGGGGTCAGGGAGATCATGGCAGAGCCCCCACATGGCATGGGTCAGCAGGGATCACTCCCAAATCTGGCAGCAGTTGGTGAGCGCAGGCTTTTATTTTTTTTTAAAGGACTGACAGCTGCTGCCAGGTGGGGTAGCCATTGAGACTGGGGAGGGGACAGGGACTATCCAGAGATTCAGCTGATTCAGCGGTGGTCAAAGCTCTGAATCATATTCAGCTGAATTGATTCAGGACAGTGATTAGAATCACTGAATTGAATCACTGCCCTCCAAGTCAGCAAACCTGAATCTGAAGTGAATACTAGCCACTTCAAACAGGCCTAATAGGCGTCACCCAGCAGCAGCTCTATGGTCATAGAGCCAATGCTGAGAGCTCCTTGCAGGCAGGGGCTAGGGATCTTGTTCCCCACCCAGCTCCACCAGTAGAGAGCTGAGGAGAACAGGCTGGGAAGCTTGTTCCCCACATAGATCCACCAGAGCTGGAGGGGGAAAAAGCTCCCCAGCCTATTCCTGGAGCTGGGTGAGAAACAAATTCCCAGACCCCACTCCATAGTGGCTGGGAGCTCCCTGCATGGGGACAGTTCCCTGCCCAGCCTGGAGCTGGCTGCTAGCTACCCCATCGACAGATTGGGACAGGAGCTCCTTGCTGCCAGGGTAGGGGAACATTGCTCTTGCTCTACCAGCAGTCCCCCCCACCCCCAACCAGTGCTCCCTGCCAGCTTCTGAGCTAGCACCTGCAGAGATTGGAGTTCCCCTCAGTGGCCACAGGGGTGCACTGCAGGGTTGCAGGAAACTGAGAGCAAATATTCTCCCTAATCCTCACATGTGTAGACACCTACCCAAAAACCCTTGGTGTGCAGTAGCTTACTGCACAGTAAATCTAGGTTGGAGAAAATGCATGTGCATAGACAAGGTCCAGGATCTTAAAAAAAAACAAAAAATGACTTGCATTTTACAAGGAGTGGGAGAGGGGAAAGGAAAATATTATAGATTGAAAGTAAAGAGAAGCAGTGCCATAATGTTAATAAATAATTTATCTGGTGCCCAGCTTCAGAACAAATTATTATGCAAGTGACAACATTTCTCAGTTCTGATTTCTTAGTTCCTCATTTATTAGTTTGTCTCCTTTTTGAGGTTTTAATAGCAATACAGTTATTCATAACCACAATTTGTGTTATTTTATTCATATTTTGTATTTGTAAAACATACTCATGTATAATTTTAATTAATTCCCTGCTCCTCTTTGTGTGTATACGTCATTTTTGGGGCTTATTCTAAGTATAGACATATACAGCATTAAAAGCAGTAGTAGTAAACTCCCTAAATATTTAAGTAAAATAGGAACAATATTATAATATTCCAGAATAGAAGGCTGCTGACAATGGCTTTGACTCTGCAATGTGCAGAGCCTGAGAGAATTAAGATAAACAACAACTAGTTATATTACAGGTCTAGAACCCCAAAACTAATATTATATTGTAACATTACTTCCTTTCAGTTAATTATTTTGGTATCTGTTTCAATCTCCTCTGACTCACCCTTCTCCAAGCCTTAATGGTGGGGAGAAACACCAAGTGGGATGTTTTGTGGCTGTTTTCCTTCAGCAATTTATGTTGTATCTCACTAATTTGTCCTCTACAACACAGACTGAAGCTTGTTCATCAGTAATTGAGATGGATCAAATGGCAAGGACAACAAATTGATCTGTCTAGCAATCTGATTCATCACTTTACTAATGTATAGATTACTGATCCAGCCAACCTACAAGCAGATAAAACTGAATTGACTGTCAGTGAGAAAACCTTGTTGCTTGATAAACAGAGATCAGCAGTTGCTTATCCAATCTTGCTTTTTTTGTCTTTTTTTTTTAAATGTAACAAGCATTATGTTGGAAAATACAATAAACACTACATTTCATTCCCAGTGCAATAACATTGAAATAGAACATCTTATCCTGTCTTATCATCACATTATCAACACTTATTTATAATTACAAAAGCCCTGGTTTTCAGACTTGAATGCAGGCTTAACTTTATATATGTAAGTAGACACACTGAACTAAATAGGATTACTTATGTTAAGTTAAGCAACTGTGAAGACCTTTATTATGATCACAGCACGATTGTGAGAAAGTGGCAATATTAATATTAAAAGGCCTTCTCTTCTATAGCAATCCCTCAGAGTCAAGGATGTCTTCCATGATTCCTATCTGTTAGTGTGTCTACACATGCATTTATGCTGTCTTAAATTTACTGTGCAGTAAATGGGAATAGGCTGGTGTCTACACATGCAAGCGCTAAAGTGCATTAACACTAAACTTAGTCCACACACACAGTGTTACTGTGTAGTAAGGCGTTTACATGTGTGTTATTGTACAGTAACTAAACAGGCATAAATTTGATACCTGCATAATGCAAGGTAAAATTTATCACTCAAGTCAGTGTAAGCCACCATATTTACTGCATGGTATAGGCATCTGTGTGTAGACGTGTCCATGTATTGCACAGTAATTTCAGTTACTGTCCAGAAAATGCATATGTGTAGATACTCCCTGTGTGTCCAAAGATGAGGCCTATCCAGTATCGACAAACTCTCTACAGCTCAGATATGTGTTTCCATGTGGGGTGGAGGACTCTGGATTCTTTATTTGGTACACAACACTATTTCTGCCCTCTCACTTTTCCATCTCCTGTTATTGGGCCTTTGTAAACACCACAAAATTGGCCTTTAAAGTGGCTTAAATGCTCTTTTGCACCACTTTAAAGGCATTGCTGTTTGCATGCTCGGCAGCGTATTCCATTTTAATGGAATTTCTGTTTGCATGCTTAGAGCATATTCCACTTTAAATGAGTTGGTACAGACCAAGATAAAACACCTCTGAGGTGTTTTAGTTTGTTACCTAACAAAGTGCAACAGTGCATGGGACGCTGGATGCTGACATGCTCGGGGTTTGGTGGGTCTTATGCAGTTCAGGGGCTGTGGGACCTGGCAGCAGCCTGTGCAGGCAGGCTCCACTGAAGTAAAAGAACAAGTGGCAAGCCTGACCTTTTTTTTTTTTCCTCCCTGGAGCCTGCTTGAGTTGTACAGGGGCTGGAGCTTCCCTCCATGGCTGGGCAGGGAGGAGAGTGGGTGGGCAGGGGCATGTACCGAGGCACAAAGTAGCAGCACAAATTTGTACCACTATTATTTGTACTGCTGCAAATGCATGCCCCTGCTCATGTGGATCCACCCTCAGAGTTCTGTAAATTTTCTCAAAGCTCAGTGTGTTAAATGTATTTAATATTTTTAGAAATAGAAATAAAATTAATTCTTTTTGCTGCTATAGAACATGCTGATTATAAAGTGCTACAAATTTCTGTAATTGGATGGGTTATAGCTTATCAGTCCTGCATCCTACAAAGACTTATGCCTGTGGTTCAAACTTCAGATATGAGTAATCCAATTTACTATTGTCTGTAGGATCAGGACTTCGCCGTGATGTGTAGTAACTAATGTATAGCTTAAGCACTGCTTGTATGGCTTCTCTTATCTATTTCCATGGGGGTGACTTTCATCATGCCCAATTTATGTAATGTTTTTGTATTCGCTATATGCCACTCTGGCTTGGGGCAGGGAATGCAGGACAGAGCCCTGAAATGTAGCCCTGAAAGCAAGTCCACTTGCCCAGTTGCTATGGAAACTAACAGGCTGGAGGGAGGAGGTACCCAAGGAGGGCAGACTAATTAGCAGCCTGTGCCAGACCAATAAAGGAAGACACCAGAACTCAAAAGTAGGGAGGGGAAAAACTCTGAAGAGTGGAGAGGATTTCTGTCAGAGAAGGGGTGTCCCTCCTTTGGTGAGGGAGCAGCTAGGATTCTAGCAGGAAGAGACTTAAGGTGTTACCTGAAGCTGGTGGATCCATGAAAGGCAGGGAAGACTTAAAGAGGTGGACACCAAAACCTGGCACAGGGCTTAAAGATAGAGGGTGTCAGTTACCCTGGGGAAGGGGAATGTATTTTAATTGGTTGTGAGTACCGAGGTGTCCTGATTTTGTCTAGTTAGTCCAGAAGACTAGGAGGGGGGACACTAGAAAAGGGGTGAAGAAGAGTACCTCATAAGAGTCCAGGACGGCTCAGATGCAAAGTAAGGAAGGGACAGAACATGGAGGACAGAAAGTGAAACATAGAGTAAAAGGGCCTGAAAAAGCTCAGTGGGCAACTGAGCCAGATTGAGCTCTAAGAGGTGCAGGGTGCACCTAGGTCCTGATAAAATAACCAAGAGCACAGGAGACAGAGAAGCCTAAGAACTGTTGTCCAGATTGGGAGATAAGAAAACAAAGATTTGAGAGACCACTGAACACCAGATTAACACCCTTGTGAGCTGTAAGCAGCCTCTTCTCTCAAATGATCATCTACTAGGAATTAAACCATGTGGCAGGCATTAGAACAGAGGTGAACTTTGTGCAAGATGAGCTCCAAGGCAGGAAGAAACAGCAGAGTGGTATCTGTTCTGGCAGCCACATTTCTTTAGGTTATCTTATACACATGTCTACACCTATAAAAAGGAAGTTTAAAATTATGTTGAAGTGGAGATTTTCAAGGGCCTAGAATCAATGAGAAATCACATATCTGCCATTTGTGTCTTTGAAAATATCCCCATTAATGTACTTCTTCCACTTACTGCAACCAATGCTGAACAACGGAGGAAAATTTGAAATGTTGCAGAATAAGCACATCCACATCTTTTTTGCATTACAAAATTTTACTTACTATCACTAATTTCCAAGCAAAATGGAACATACATGCTGAAACATATGTTGAAATAGGTTAAGTTTGCTCTTTTGTCTGATTTGGTTTTCTTTAGCCTATATATAAGCATGGGCAGCTAAAGATCCATTGTCTTAATATCAAACCTATAATTGTGAAATTTAACCATATAAGTAAATATTATCAGATCCTAAGATAATTCATACTTTTAGGGCCGTCCTACACTCACTGATATCTATGGGAATTTAAAATGATTTAATCAGAGTAGATCAAGCACTTAGTCATAAGGCCTATCAATTTCAAACCACTTTTGCAGGTAATAAATAATATCCTGCTGGAAATCTGACCCGTTACTTCACTATTTTATAATATTAAATTCATTTTGGATATTAAATATAGAACACATCTTTCCATCAATATTTTCATTCCTCTAGGAATATTAGTGAATTAATATCACATAAAATGCAGCATTTCGAAGTTACTTGAGAGTACATTATTTGAAATTGAATAATCAAAAGTAGGATTTGCATAATTAATTAAACAAAAGGCACCTCCTGTCTATAAAATGAATGCAAAAATAAGAAATCATTGACCCACTGGACATTTCAGCAATGGATTAGATAACACTAAAGAACAAATCATAATAAAACACTGGATTACTGCAAACATATGCAAGTAGAAAAATGACATGAAGCTGCTCCCATGAGTGATATTGACATATTACATAAACGTTTATGCCATAAAACTAATAAGGGGTTCTTTCCATCGTAAATATATATATATATATGTCCTTCCATCAGACTGACAGAAAAATTTTGGAAATGGCTCAGTTATAACACAACTACAGGATCCATGCAGTAGGACAAATGGAAACACAAGTCTTGCTAGCACCTGGTATTTCAGATAACAAGTTTGAGAGGGGGTGAGGAAGGGTTGACTACTACTACTTGTGAAATAAATTCTATTTCTCTAAACTCTTCTGATTTGCTATTTAAAATCCACATAATAGAAGGCACAGGTTTAAATGGTTACTATAATGTATTTGATATAATTCTTACTTCTGAGCCAGAGGCATTAGACCACAGTCCATCCTATCTGTCTTTGATGGTTCAATAGATTTAATACTACTTCTCAGAAAAAGTTATCAATATTTTATCAATACTACCTCTTCTAAGATACAAAATATAATAACCAGATGAGAAATGTCACAGATACTATGACTGGGTTTCTGTGATATACCTTTTGAAAGTATTTCAATGCATATAATCCAAGGATGAATGAGGAACTAAAGTGGCTTTTCTGCCCATTGGATTCTGAGCTACTGTACACATGGAACTGTCTCTACCAGAAGTTAAATACTCCTGGGTTAACGGTCAGCACAGTAATGTGATTTATACCTTTCCTGCCTCTGATCTTTATAGACTAAGATTTATAGATCCTGGGAATATCATAAACTCTTTATTTTGACCATACACAGTTTAAAACCTGGGAAAATGTCCCCTGTCTCATCGCAGCACTACAGCCTCCACATAGACATATAGGGCACTTATAGATGGGCCGCGAGGCTGCTCCAATGCATTGTAATTAATCAAGTCTGCTGGAGTGTGGTAATTACCATGCCCCAGCAGATTCCAGTGTCACATGTACCAGTGTCCCTGTGCTGCAAAATGGTGGCAGGGGCACTTTAACTAAACCTCACTGAACATTGAATGGGCTTTAGTTAAAGTTCCTCCACTGCCATTTTTCAGCATGGGGACACTGATACACATGACACTGCACACTTTCAGAGCCATTCAAATTAACACCCCCACTCCCCCACACACTCCCAGAACACATCTATAAACACCTATAAGGACCAGAGTGGAGAAGCAGAATCAGCCAATGATGATTTAAGTTTCCTCTCACTGATTTTGGAACCTAACCTCAGGATGGAATAAGCCACTATCTCCATATGAGATTTGCAGCTATGAACCCTAATTTAAACGTGGAGCTTAACTTCTTCTTTGGCAAACCAAGGAGCATATATTATAAGATGGGAAGTAGAAAGCTGTAATGTCTCTTTTACTCAATAGCCTTATAGTGCTCACCTGGGATGTAGGTGAAACCTTGGAATTTCTCTACCTTAGAAGATCTGAACTCATATTTATCATATGGATTCCCAAGCTACCAGGATATATGATATTCTGGTACAGGGCTCATCTCAAATCCTTCTACTGATACTGCTCCATTTTGTGTGGAATAATTAAATCCCCATTGATCCAGAAAAAGAGTGAAGGTTAATCTGATAATAGAGCCTAATAAAGTCATTCACTTGGGAGAGGTGATTCCACACCTTGCTCCAATGAATATTTTATATAAACTAGAACAAAGTAATTGGAAGGGCTAGAGAAACCTTTTATTCACCTGAATAACTATTTGCTTGTTGGTCAGAACATTCAACTGCTGGGTTAGCGATGTGGGTTCAAGTCCCCTGAGGCTGTAGGGATTTTGAAACAGATTTCCTAATCTCAGGTGAATGCTCTAAATGTATTACAAAAAATAAAATGACTAACACCCTCTATTTTTGCATGACATAATGTACCAACTACTAAAATAACTACTGTACACATTATTTATTTTCTTTCTCAGCTTTTTCTGTAGAACGATACCTCACAATCTAAAATAACAAAGTGTCTATTTGTACATTAGTTTGGCAAGCAAAAAACAATCCATGTCCTGATAAACATTACATTCCACTTCACCCTCTCCAGGGATGCAGTGTAATATTAGGGTAAAATAGCAAGTGTACACATTTAGTTATAATTGTCTAGGGCAGGGATGTCAAGCAATTTCACCCAGAGGGGCTAGAAATTCAAGGCCAAGCCAAGTGGGGATGGAGTCTAGTGCCAAATTCCCAGCTATAGAACCCCACTGGGGATTTGTGTCAGTGATAGGAGAGTAAGCAATGGCTGCATTAACCCCTGTCCCACCTCTCACCCAACCACTGCCATTACGTCTGGATCTGGCACCTGAGTTTGACACCCCTGGTCTAGGGTAAATGAGTGAACAATCCATTCATTTTGTTACATCATAGATCCAGACTCAAGTAGAATTTCCTGAGGGCAGGGCAAAGTATTTAGATATTATTTTATCCTTACTTGAGATCACTGCTCATTACCTCTTTGATTTCTCTTGTTAAGAAAAAAGGCTAAATCACCAGGTTGTGGCAAAAGCAGGTCGAAAGCATGGTGGCCAAAATTCAAGTTTATTAAACCAGACAAACCTGGTAGTGGGATTGAATTTATGAGAGGTTTTATAAGAGATTATCCATCAGTGGATCAGTACAATGATTTCTGCATGCTAAAATCAATTTAGAAGCTAAAACTACTACAAACTGACAAGCTCACTTGTTTAATGGAGTATTTATGGGTCACATTTTGGGATCTGCACTGCATACCTACTGAGTAATGGTGGAGTTTAAGGTATTTAAAAAATATTTATTTTTTCCAATTTTCTGTTGTCTCATTCAGATCAAATGCAGTTTTAGATCATTTCAAAGTTGCAAGCTTTAATGCCTGGATATCCCAGAAATATTTTTTTTTGTATTTTTATAACATCATTTTGGGATCATATGGGATGATATCATATGGGATAAACCTGACAGTCAAATTATAATTACCAATTTGCAAAAGTCAAAGACTGTGATTCCTTTGAGAGCTAGATTAATGGATTCTGATTTAATTACAATAAGTCCTAATGAAAACATTATTTGAGTCCAGAGCATGAAAATTAAAAACTCATACTAAAGTTCAATCTAAAAGTTCAGGTTAAAAACAAAAGAATTGGGAAAAATATATCAAAAATAATATTTACAATTCATTAGTACTGAAGAACTAGAGAAAATATTTATGTAGCTTCCCTCTCTCCTTATCTGCAGCACCAAGCCTCCACACCCTCCTACACTAGACCATCAAGGGCCATTCTGGGCCATGGTGGCCCCTAGTGGGAGGGCAGCAGGGTGGGAAGCCTTGAGCCTTCAGCAGGCAGACCATATCTTCCCCCTTGCCCCATGGCCACCAGCTGGCTCCACTCCCTGCAGGGGGTGTGGGGTGGGGGAAGGCTGGGCTCCACACACTGCTCTGGCTGCCAAGGCTCAGGCACTGTTGGGAGGGCAGGGGGATGTGGGCTCTGCCCCTGGTCACATAGCCCTGGCAGCTGGGCCACCCCTACATGAAAGTGGGGTGGGGTAGGGGCCTCTAGGTTGGGAGTGAATTGCACCAGGAGTGCTGGGGAAGTTGGGGGATGTGGGTCAGGAGTCAGGGGCACCGGCAAGGACAAGGGGCTGTGAGTCAGGAGTGAGTAGCACCTGAGAGGGTACTAGGCTGTGGGTCAGGAATAAAGGGCACTGGCAGGACCAGGGGGCTGTAGGTTGGGAGTGAGGGGCAACAGCATGGGCTGTTCAGCACTACAAAGCAGTAGGGGGGAAAGTCACAGCTGGACCCATGTCCTGAGCAGATGGGGCAAGGGAAGCTCTAATTTTCCATAATTAAAAAAATAATAATAAAATGCCAAACTGTATAGGTATTTAGAATTTATTTTATTATATTGATTTGCTTTAATATTGTAAATAAATCAATAAAATGTATGTTCAACTGCTACCTATATAGAGAATGGTAGTAATGCTTCATTTTCATCATGGAAAAAACATGGATATGGGGTTTTTTAATTAGATAATTTGAGATTTTTGAAATTGAGAAAACCAGGACTCCTGCTCATCAAGTAGCTGTACTCTGAAGCTTATAAAAGAAAACTGTCATATTGAATGAAATAGTTTGAATGTTTGTAAAGATTGCCCATTAGCCAGTTTCAGGAAGAAGATAGGATCTATCTCCTTATCTAGCTCATTGTTTCGGAGCTACGTGCGAAATGTCCTGACTTCACTTAAAACCTTAATCTAAATTGTACCTTTAGAAGTTTTTTACAAAGAAAGTAAATGTCCTAAATTCCGAGACATCAAAGCCTGGGGCCTTTTAACCAGACTGGTAAAAAGAAAAGAGTATTTACAGTGATATGGAAGTCTCCCCAAGAATAATTTAAAAATGCTCAACAAAGGTAATTTCTGTTGAATAAGATCCGAGCCCAAATTTGGGAGTTATGATGAATTGAGTAGGAGGAGCCCAATGACGGCAGCTCACTCAATAAAAACCTGTAACTTACTGTCCCAATTTGGAGGTGACTTCACTTGCAGAACAACGAAGGAAGAATCGCAAGTATAAGGTCAGATTAGATTGATCGCCTAATCAAGCCTCTCCGTGAACATGAATCTCTTAGTTCACGCTGAAGCCGCGGAGCGCCCGAAAGGGACTGAAGGAAGGGGACGTAGTCCTATCACTGGTGAGCCCAGCTCATTGAATCGTATTGCTGAGGCCAGCCTATTGAACCGTACTACTGAGGCCAACCCATTAAATCGTACTACTGAGGAATGAAACCATATTTTGGTATTTGGCTTCTCGGAATTCTAGGATTGTAAGTATATTATGAAAAATAACAGTATTGATTCAAATTTAACTTTTAGTTGTAATTGTAGTTGTTTTTGTAACACTAATTCTTATAGCATTGTTTGGGAAGGAAGTGCATTTGGAGCATTGTTTCTGATATATGCAATTATTGTGTTTTTAATGTTTGTGGTGTTTCTTAAAGCTAAGCAGTGTTATATACGTAGCAAAGAGTTTTAAAATAAAATTGTGTTGTATAAATTAAGTGTGTAATCATTGTGAAATCGTGCAATCAGCTAACTACTCCCCCAGCCAGTGCATCAAAACGAATCAGTAAATTGTGTGGGATTTTCTCTATTCCATAACCCACTAGAGACAAAAACATATGAATATGCACACACTAAGTGGTTGGTTTCACTCTTTACTATCAACACCTGAATTTTAGTCCCTTTCTCTATGTCTTTCTCTGTGTTTTAGGACTCACACAACAAGTTGGCAAAACATAAAAAAAACCCCCAAAAAATCAGACAGCATACCTACATACAAGTGGTGTTTGCTCCTGTCAGTGTCACTAAGTCGCTTATCTCTGTCTCACTAATGTAACACAAAAACTGACAATGCAGGGAAGGAAAATCTATTAGTCTAGTCTACTGTATTTCAAGGTACATTTCAGTTGACAAGAAAGGAAAACACAATAAGGTGAAGATAATACAAAATAAAACAAGACACTTAAGAAACTGGGCTGAAATAGATATACTCCTTCTTGAATATTTTGAATTATACAGACAATGAATGTCCCCAGATGATTCCCTGCAAAAAGATGATATCCCCATTTGTTTTTTTTCTGAGTTTTTTTTTTTTAAATAGTGGTATCATGACTCATATCACTAGCACAGCATAATGGATCATGAGCAAGAAACAAGTCCTGCATTCTTAAAAAATAGGAGGTTTACAGATGCAGGGAATCAGTTATGTTTATTTTAACTTGAAACAAGGAGGGATCAATGCATCTTGATCATGTACCTACAATTCTTTGAGCTATGCACTTACATGAACATTTTGAACACTGGCTGTACAAAGAACTGACCTACCAGGAAGGAAAGCCGACATTAAATGTCATCTATATTGTCACAGAATGGGGTCCTTAAGGCTGGCCATGTTCTCCTAAGGCCCCTTGACCATGCCAATTTGGGCCTGATGGGCACCCTCAGTTCTCGCCACCACATTTTTGATGATAAATATGAAAATAGGGAGGCTGCCTTTAAGTCCTTTTGGACACAGTTTGATGGACTTACTGAACCCCATGAGTTCCTGGACCCCTTGCGGGTCTTGCTTCGCAATAGGCATTTTGAGGGCACCTAAGCCTTATGGGTTACATACGTGGCTCCAACCGCCCCTTTACCATGCCCCAAGCCTCACAGATGGTACCGGCATTGTCTTGCCTTGGGCTCACTGTAATTCAGCCCCTTGTCCTCACTGAGCTCTCTGCAGCCCTGTCCCTGTGGCACCAAATGCCATGCCCTCTCTGGCGCCATGGTCTAGGCCCCACCGAATAATACGCCTTCTCTGGCGCCAGGGTCTCTGCGCCCCAAATGCCACACCCTCTCTGGCGCCAGGGTCTGTACCCCCAAATGCTCACCTTCTCTGGTGCTGGGGTCCCCACACTGCAGTGAGCCCCCCAATGAGTCCTCCTCCTTCCCCAAACCACCGGTGTTATAAAACTAGAAACAAAACATAAGCCCCTGGGCTATAACTTAACACAAGCTAGAAAAGGTGTGCTCTGCCCCTTTACCCTTTCTCAGAACAGAGGTTAGTTAGGCCTCTTTTCCTTTTCCTT
>NW_005843237.1:62340-73839 GCF_000455745.1 Alligator sinensis
AGGGGTCCTTCCCCCTCAGCTGCCAGTAGAGAACTGCCTCCCTTAGTTTCAGCCTGGGGTTTATATGGACCCAAGGCCCTGCCCCTTCCTGCCAGCTGACCAGGTACAGGTACTGACTAATTTCTTCCTTAGCCAGTCACCAAGGCAACCTGCACCTGGGCTCCTTCCTGGCTCTTTGGGCTCTCCCCAGGCAGTTCCTGCTCTTCTATCTCTTCCTGCAACACATATCTCCACCTCAGATTTGTAGATTTGTGTTGTGGAAAGTATAGGAATTTTGCTTCTACCTTTGAGGCTGCATTGAGGAAATACATGTCTTCTGGGACAGACTTCTGGGTTACTTTTTATTTTCAATTTATTTCTAAATACATATAAGAAACAGTTGACCAACTATCACATTCCAGAAATGATTCAGCAAAACAGCATTGCAACATAAAGTGTGTGGGTGCCTAACAAAATTTATAAAATACAATTCAGATATTTTACTATACACTAAATTACATTATACATTTTGTTAACTAGTTTAAATTTAAGAAAAAAATAAAAGAGAAAATTATCAGTATATCTAGATAAATTTTATATTACATGAGTTGTAAAGTTAGTCAAATGAAAAAACCTTCTTTTACAGAATATTATTACATCTTACCCAGCAATATGCACCCATGCCTATCTCACAAGTACTTTAGGAACAAGAGGTTCTGAAAATAAAAAAAATGAAACAAATGAAACAAATTGTTCATACTAGAGTTAGGAAAAAAACAATGCTAAAGTTAGGGAAAAAATCATCTTGACGTTTATAATGTGGCTTTTTTTTTAGAGTTGCTGAACACATCCACTACTTATTTATTTAGGTTTTTACATATGGGTCTATGTCTTCACATCTTATTCTTTTGGGGAGCCCCTTTTCTAAATCATTTATAAGAAGAGGCCTTCTCGCCTATGTGTGGTATCCATTTTCAGTGTAAGCATGTTCTTGTGGGCTTTGGGTATTGGGACTATAGTACTATTTTTTTTTTGGCAAGTACTGAAATACATGTACCAAAAAAACAATCAGTGTTTCTCTCTTCCAATTACAATTTTAAATCATGAAAATCAAATGATTACAGATATTTTTGTAAAAGTTCAAGGATTGTTTTTAAAACCTGACTATAGCAAGTACTTTGGTATGAGACAAAACTTGTTGCAAAAGCGACACACTTAACTGTAACTGAACCAGAGCAATATCACTGTATAACTATGATTTTGTTTTGATACTCAGTGGGCATGTCTACATGAGATGGTTAACTTTGTAGTACATGTAGAAGCACATGCTTACTTTGCAGTAAACCTCCCTAATCCCAAGTAAATGTGCTATGTGTAAATTTACTACAGGATTAGTAGCAGCACTGTACCACTTGTACAGATGCTTGAATGGAAGCAAAATCTGCTACTGGCCATCTGTCCACCAGGGGGTAGGAGATAATTCCCTGCCCCTGGGAGCTGCCTGCTGCTGGGGTGGGCTCTGCCACTGGAGCCCTGGTGGGGACTATGTCCCCCTGCCCTCGCAGCAGTGAGCTCCAAGCCCCCTGCTCCAAGATAGGGATCACAGAGCAGGCAGCCAAGAGACCCTTATCACCCCCCCCCACCTCTGCACTCATGGAGCTGGGTGAGGAACAAGCTCCCCAGCCCCATCACTAAGTGCCCTGGTGGGGACAGTGTTCCCTTGACCCAGCAGCAGGGAGCTTCCAGCCTCCGTTCCACAATCAAAATTGCATAGCAAGGGCTGGGAGCTTGTTTCCAGCCCCTGTTCTGCAATCATGGAGCTGGGATTGGCCAGGAACTGTCCCAGTCAGAGGCAGGTCCTAGCCCCATGCCCCAATTGGGTGATTGATGGGGATTGGAAAGAACTGCTAGCCACCTCACCAGTGGCTTGGGACACGGATCTGGGACCTGTCTCTCCCCTGCAACTCTTTCCAATTCTGTGCTCCTGATTGAGAAGCCTGGGGCAGGGGGGCATTGTCCCCACCCCAGCAGCAGGCAGCCCCCCAGGGTGAAGAGAAAACTGTCTCCTGGACCAGTGCTTCCTGCCGGTCCCTGGTCTAACACCCAGGAGAGCCTGGAGCTCCCCTCAATGGTGGCAGAGATTCATTGCAGGGCTGCAGGATAGTGGGTGAAAATCTGCTCCCTAATCCCCACATATGTAGATACCTACCTGAAAGGGTTTACACTGGATTAATTTACACCAGTGTAAACTTAGGCCACAGTAAAAGCATGTGTAAATGAGCCTTAGGTTGTTTAGCAAGGCACAAAATACAACCACTGATATATAAAATGTTACCAAATGCATTGATTATAAAGCAAAACACTAAATAAAAATGTTCATTGTTGTCCCGTCCCCAAATTAAATATTATACCACCATTTTTTTTCTTTGATGCTTGCCATAGAATTTATGTACCTTTCCAGATGGATTAGGCCAAAACAGTGGGGTTTCCCTCCAGTATTTAGTCAAATTGTATCTAGTAAATCCTTTAGTCACTTGAATCATGAGAGGCTAGTTTGGTTTTCAATATAATGCTGCTGCCCACACAGCACTACATTCTGGGTTCATAATTAGCCTGATTTTAACCTGAAGTGTTGTTTGGATGGGTTCGAAATGGGATCCAACCCTCAGCTGCTTTATTTTTTTCAGAACAATTAGTTAATGAGGTTTTCCAAACACAACCTGGTAAATTACCATTATATGTTACATTTAAATACTAATGGGATTTTCTGGAAAGTAACAAACATAAACAAACAAACAAATCCACCAGGTTTATAGAGTACGCACACTCACACCCTGTAAATGTCATTTACCAAATAAATGGTGCCTTTTACCTTAAATTCCTACATAAACTGGCACAATTCACACTAAACATACAACTTAAGTGCAAAGGTCAAAACCCAGGCCTAAAGGCCTCTAGGTCCCAATAGATTGCAGCAACACTCTTTTCCATTTATATCAGACCTATTCCTCATTTCATTCCTGACAGACTTCCATATAGAGTCAGGATCTAGCAGTGCATGGGTGGGGCTTTCTTTAACATAAAGCAGTTATATTCCAAATTCTACTTTCTCAGTGGTGAAGCATTTGAAGTACTTGGACTCGCTGTCAACTTAACAAAAAACAAGATCCTTTACCAACCCACCCAAAATCAAGTAAACACAGATAACTATATTCAACACCAAATAAAACCTGTCAATGGTGTCTTTGGACATCTGTAAAATTGCATCTTTGATGATCATGACATCAGGACCCAAGCCAAACTTCTTACCTGTGAAGCTGTTGTCATTCCCACCCTGTTATACGGGTGTAAAACCTGAATGACATATCAGAAATACCTGAAAGCTTTTGACTGTTACCATCAGCAAAGCCTTCACAAAATGCTCCATAGCAATTATAAGGACAGAAGAACGAATGCCAGCATTCTACCTCAAACTAAACCACCAGTGTGGAAGACATATGATACAGGTTGTTTGGACAGGACATATCACAAAAGAAGCCTGACAATTGGCTCACAAAACATATCCTATACTCTCAATACACCAACAGTTACTGTTATAAGGGTGGGCAAAAGAAAAGATTAAAGAACACCTTTAAAAAATTTCAATATCTGGGGCACTCAAGCACTGAATCATTCCCCAGTGGCACCATCATGTACAACAAGGCATCAGTCATTTGAAACAAACTTGCCTCCCTACAGAGCCATACAGATGAGACAGACAAAGGGAAAGACCTGTGACGTGACCACCAGGATTTACTCCAGAACTGCCATTCTCAGTCATCTATGGACTCTCCGATGATTTCCCTGTTTAATGGAAAACTTCTATCCTTATATCAAGGGACTGACTTGCCTGGCTCTTGTTCTAGTGTCATGATGTGGCATAAACAACTGCATTCTGATTACAAAACTTTTTTTTCAAGAACCATACCAACTGCACTTAGCTTATACATGAGGTCAATCTGTAATTGGGCCCCCTACAGCCTTGACTTTTTTACTTGTTGTAACATTTTTATGCTTGTAGTGAAAATGTCATGTCAGAATTCTTTCTTCAGCATAGTTCTCATTTTAGTATTTTAATGAATTTAACACTTTGAGTCCTTTCCCAGCTTATTTAACTCTCCTGTATGATTTTGTAAGGGCAATAGCAGATTGAGGACTTTATTTATGGTTATTGACTTACATTCAGGGGAAAAAATGCCATTTTCCTAAAAATAAAACTGAAAATATGGCCTCATGTAATATGGGGGCTTGACTTATAATCAGAGCAATTTGGTAGGTGTTTTATCTCCATTAATTCCTTTCTTTGAGAGAGAACAGGACTCAAATCTACTTTAAATAATTTGTCAAAATTCATAGCTAATAGTACTTGAAATAAATCATTTCATTTCGTTCAGTCAAATGCTTTTCTTTGTATCAATCGAGACAATTTTACAATGACTAACTGATCCCAAATAGATCATGTCCTCCCTGCTGTCCAAAATATCCACTGAGTGAATTTGTGACTGTATGTAGGGATAGAAAATAACCCTTTTGATCCAAGTGCCAAAATGTTAGGAAAGATTCTATACATCAAAATCAAATTATAAGATTTAGCTGGCCTGTTCATCAGTTACATAACCCTTTTCATGAGCAAGTCACACAAACATCACAGATGGAAGAATTTACTTCCAAATACCATTAAGTACCATCTCTAGAAAAATGGACAATTTGGAAGTTAATAACTGTTTGGTTGCTTCCATGAATCCATCTGGAACAGGAGCTTTACCCACTAGTATATATTTTATACCATTAATTATTTCTACTACTGTTATTATGCTGCTATTTAAATCATTGCATTGTTCTGAGGACAATTTAGGTAATTTTCGATTTTAAGCTGCTCCTGTGCTTGGCTGTTATTAAGATGCTAGGAGCTATATAATGATTGGAAATGGGAAATGAATTCTTTCTTAATCTCCTTTTTAGCCTCTAGCATGATGCTATTAAGTTTTTTAAATATATAAATTATTTCATTTGTCTTTCCTCTCCTCATACAACTTAGCACCTTATCTACTTTATTACTCTCTTCATAATAGAATATTATAGTATGGTTCAGTTTTTGTATTATTTCATATATTAAATTACACAAATTTCATTCCCCATACCAAGAATATTTTTAAGACTGTGTTTTCTCTATTGTTTTTAATGTTGTTTCTTTAACATTTGTAATTAGACTTTAATTTGGGTGAAACAATTATCTTGTTGTTAAGTTATGAAGCTAGAAAGATAATTTTGCTATTGTATTCCAGAGAACAAATGAACATGTACTTTATACATCACTGGCCCTTATAATGATATCAAAGAAGAATAACTCAAATATAATCCAGCTAGAATTTTATAAAGGCAGTATCTATTTCAACAAGAGATTTCTGGTTATTTTGTACTGTCTGAACATTTGAACAGCATGGTGAACACATGCAGTCATTCAATTACCAAAAACAAATACATAAACTCTCAGTAATTTAATATCATCTAACCCATCAAAGAGCAATTTCTTGGCAGGGAAAGGACATTTTTTAAAAAAATTTAGTTATTCAAGCACTGTTTTTTGTTAAACACACACACACATATCATATATCTTTGTCTTTTGCCAGTGAATGCACTGATTTTAGACTAAAAATACTGGAAATTTTTGAATTGCCACTACTAAGAGAATTACCGAGGAGAAGTTACTATGCAAGCTTTCATCAGGCTACAGGGGATGGCTGCCCTAACTATGCACAGATAATTGCATTGGATTCATTGCCATACTCTCTTGCTGATGATAGTTTCAGAGAACTTATTTCAATTCCAGGAAGAAAAAGCCATGTCTACAACAACTAGTCATCTGAGCATGCTGTCAGTCAAATATTGCATGCAAAGATATAAATGGCACTGAAGAGAGAAAAAATTATGTCTGATAGATATAGACTCAATTCACTCTATATCCCACTAGAACAATTGAGGTTATATGTTCTGGGAAAGATTGAGGTTTGTGACAAAAGCAGCAGAAGCTGCCTACAATATCTGCTCTTTTGTAAGGCTCATTGATGGTCAGTGCAGCCAACAAATTGGGCGGGAGCAGAACATCAAACAAAAATTCTATCAAGTTCAATACAACCCGTGAGCAATATTCATTGTGAGGGTTGCAATAAATCTAGCACCATCCTCCTGTCCTCACTCCCCAACCTTCTGCAAGATTTTTCAGGAAAGTATTATTGGGCATGTCTACACATGCCTCTTTTAAGTGGGCTTAGCTTAAAATCATCATTTTTAAAGTGAATTAAAGGCATGTGCCTACATGTGCACACCCTTAGTGTGCCTTAAAAATGGCAATTTAAGGCTATGTGAGCCTAAATTTTATACCTGCATAAAGCAGGTATCAAATTTATAGCTAAGTCACATTAGCACATGTGTAGATGTGCTAATCCACATTAGCAGGGTCTGTGTCAATGTTCTAATGAGACTTAGCTATTTGCATCTAAATTTAATGTGCCATAATGAGCATTAATATACCCATGTGTAGACACACGCTTTAATTGCATTAATGTGCCTTAAGTAAAGGTGCATTATGTTTAGGCACATATCAATACATGTGTAGACAGGCCCACTGTGATCCTTTCCTGTGAATGCATCCTATTACATTTGAAATGGGGATATAATCCAAATTGTTAAGGTTGAAAGAATAATATTTACTTATTGAGTTATTTTTCCAGTGCAGGTTTAATTTATTGTTTTTTAAGCTTTAGCAAAGATTTTTAGTGATGGCACCTTCAATTTTTAGATATGTATATCTCTGAGAGAGAGAGATCATTCTTAACAAGAAGCAGAATGTGCAATGCATTTTTTACATATGTATCATAATATAAAATGCAGTCTTGAGTAATACAAAGAAGTTAAACTTCAATAATCCAACTCAGATATATATCCTATGAAAGTTCACCTGAAATAAATTGTGATAAGAATATTCTTATTTTGCTAGGAAAGATCCATCTGTTCAAAATGGCATGGACCAAGTTTAAGAAATATCTACCCATCTTGATAGATATGAGCCTTAAGAGAAACTTCAGTGATGAGTGCTAAAAGTTATCTGAACTATCAGAAACATGATTTAAAGGAGTACAATTATAATCTTAAAAGTGCAAGAGCAAAACATATTTGATGATGATATTTGGATGATAGTAGTCCAAAGACTGGCAATCTAATGTTTTTTTTCCCCCATAAACGACATAATTTGCCATGAATCAAGTACCTAAATTCTCAGAGACAGGCCACATTTCAGAAATATCCAGGGCCTTTTATATTTCCTATTAGTTGTAATTGTATCAGTCTGTTGCCTGTTTTAGATCCCATTCTGAGGTGCCACACTTTTCCAGTGTACTGGATAGGGAACTTATGTACATAAGGGTTTTCTGGATATGACTCTGGGAGTCAGACTCCCAAAAGTTAGGGACTGAAGAGCCCAGCTTTTAGACACATATGTCTTCTATTGGATCTGGGCCTAAAAAAAGCCTATGTGTGCCACCCTGAAAACATACATACATACATACCTGAAATATTCTTAAAGAATCTCCGTGAATTCTTCCTTATTTCCACCTTACATTTGCATTAGCCTTTCTTTATCAATTTTGATTTTCCTTAAAATAGCTAACTGTTCCTACCTACATGGTATTTATAAGTGTTCGATATCCAAATATTAATTATACTTTGCTCCAACATTTGCTAGCTCAAAAGAAGATACGTTTTTAAACATAACTCCCTTGTCTACAGTAGCCTTAAACTTACTCAAGTGGCAGCAAATATAGGAGTATTAGTGTAGACAACCACTGCAAGCAATCACTGTGATCTAAATTTGCTCTGAAGAGCTAATTCAGCAAATACTTAAGCACATACTTGACCACATGCTTCTCTATAAATGTGCCTAAATCTCATTGATTTTTATAAGTTGTCAGACAAAGCTGAACGTGTTGCTGTACCAAGGACTTAGTTAAAATACTTGCTACAATGGTTGAAAAGCTAGTAGTCTATTGATATTAATCTACAACAGGTGGAGGTCTACTGTTAAACTTAACAGTCCATATTGTGTATGCAAAATCATTACTCTTGTTTTCAAAGATTATTATTTGTAAAATCCAGGCAAAAGTCTTCTAAGTATCTTAATTCTCTACTTCTTCCTTTCATTTTAATAATGACTGTAAATGAAACAGATGGAAGTTTATTTCCAGTGCTTTATGCCAGTAAGAAAGCACACTGACATCTTTTCAGCAGAGTTATTGATACAAATTGTCTCACTTTACTCCCCCCACTCTCTGAGTGAGGCTATTAATAAATGTAAATGTTTGAAACTTAGCCATGATATTTTATTGTGGGAAAGATGGGACATTTTCTACTGCAGCTTTTGTATCCACTGTGAGATAATTTACATGCAAATAATACTACTGTTAACTATATCTTTTCTGTACAAACAAATGACAGGTCATTGTTTTAACAAAAAAACAAAAAAACCAAAACCCTACAAGCCCAATAAAATAAAGAAACAAATAAATACATAAATACATAAAATGAGAAGCAGGGGTTTTTGTTGGTGATATCTTTTATTGAATGAACCGCAAAATTGTAATAGTTTTTTGCCAACCTTTTGAATGCAAGGTATTCTTCTTCACTCAGAAAAGTTCTTGCCTCTTGAATATTTCCTAGACCAGTGGTTCTCAATAGTTTACTTATTCATTGGGGGGTGTGAAAACTCTGCATACAAAAAATCCTGTGGCTACAATAAATCCTGCATACAATAAATCTTATGGGATGATGGGTGGAAAATATAATTCAGACCTATTCATTAAAATAAGCTCCATCTATCCTGTTTATTGAATGAGGCAAGGGTCCAGTAAAAAAAACTATACAGATAATATAATTAAAGACTATAACATAACCCATTCATACTAATCGGAGGGGCAAAGAGAGTTTGCAGATGAACCTTAATTTACTAACTTTAGAGTACTTGATTCGGAATCTTATCATTCTTCTGTAGAATTTTTAATTAATATATTGTTTATTATGATAGCACTTGGATGATCTAACCCAAAATGGAAGCCCAAGTTACACTGTATAAATTCATTAAAAGGACTAGGTTTTTTTTTTTCTTTTCTTTTGCAAGTATTTAGTCACCTAAAGATATACTTAAGCACCTAATGCCTACCTGTACCATTGACAGGTAGGCATTAGGTGGAGGACATAATGAGGACATAAATCTTTTAACATATCCAGGTTTATAACCAATGTTACAATATCAATCTTGTACGGGATCCAGCCAATACTATTTAATAACATATAAAGCCATAGGTTGAAATGATAAAAAGTGAAAATGAGGAATTCAAAATATATAATGGTGTACTGGTTAAATAAAAAGTTAATAAACTGGGATTGTGGCTTAAAATGGAATGGTGCATCAGAATTACAAGGGGCCTTTCCATAAAAAGCATACCCCTGTCTCTTCTTAGAAGTATCCTTCTGTTCTTAGAAGAAGGAAAATTTGTGTAGACATTCAGGGATGGAAAATAATACCTTATCTGACTACTCCAGCAAGCAGAGGTGAGGCATGAATGTGATGTGACTACTCCTATTTTAAATACACAGCTTGACAGGAAAGATTAATTGTTTAGAGCACAAATCTGAAGCTCTGACACCTGGAATCAATTCTGAGTTTTACTTTAACTTTTCTGTGTGACCTTGAGTGGGTCCTATAGCCTCTCCTGGATACATTCAATAAGGGCTTTTAAAGAGGAATTTAGGAAGAAATCCTAGGTAGGTACCTAAACCTGTCATTGTAATCCTAAAAACCCCCACTTAGTTGGCATCCAGATTTGGGCATTATAATCTGGACAGCCAAGTCCACCCAGTTCCCCAGCCATGTACTGGCATCTCTGTGTATACCCAGAACTGATCAGACATGATAATAATAAATATGAGCCAGCAGTGTGTCCATGTTGAGCAGAAGGTTAATGGCATAGTGGGCTACATTGGTAGGAGTATTGCCAGAAGATCAAGGGAAGTGATTATTCCCCTCTATTCAGCACTGGTGAGGCTACATCTGGAATACTGTGTCTAGCTTTGGGCCGCCCACTATGGAAAGGTAGTAGACAAATTGAAGAGGGCCCAGAAGAGGGAAACAAAATGGTTAGAGGGCTGGGGAACATGGCTTCTGAGGAGAGTCTGAGGGAACTGGGCTTATTTAGTTTAGAGAAGAGTAGACTGAGCAGAGATTTAAGAGTGGCCTTCAGCTATCCAAAGATGATGGAGGTAGATTGTTCTCAGTGGTGGCAGATGACAGAACAAGGAGCAATGGCCTTATGTTGCAGCAAGGGAAATTTAGGTTAGATTTTAGGAAAAAAACTCTCTCACTAGGAGGGTAGTAAAACACTGGAACATGTTACCAAGAGAGGTGGTGGAATCTCCATCCTTGGAGGTTTTTAAGACCGAGCTAGACATGGTCTTGTCTAGGATGATCTAGTTGGGGATGGGTCCTGCTTTGAGCAAGGGGTTGGTCTAGATGGACTCCTGAGGTCCTTCCAACCCTAATTTTCTATGATTCTGTAATGAAATGCTTAGCTCCAAGCTCCAAGCTAAGTCCTATCGATTTCCAGCTAGTAGATATTCTTAGCACTGGGGTTTCCAAGGGAATGCAGCTGTGAAAACATGTCCTTGAAAGAGCTTTGTGTGGGGATTTATTTACTTTTTGTATAGTAGTCTCATGCTTAAAGCACTCATCCAGGATACAGGAGCTCTAGATGTAATTCCTTTAGCACCTTGGGTGTATCTACACAAGATACTTTACTGCTTGTTAACCTAATCCAATGCATAGTAAAGTGTGATTCTCTGCATGTGCACAGCAATTACTTTGTAGTATATTACTCTAATGCTCTGCTTTTTAGTACCTGTAGATGTAGATATTAAGAAAATGGTGCATTAACTAATGTGCCCTACTGCGCGGGTAAATGGTAACTGGGAGCAAATTGCTCCCTGTCAACTTTCATAGATTCATAGATGTTAGGGTCGGAAGGGACCTCAATAGATCATCGAGTCCGACCCCCTGCATAGGCAGGAAACAGTGCTGGGTCTAGATGACCCCAGCTAGATGCATATCCAACCTCCTCTTGAAGACCCCCAGGGCTGGGGAGAGCACCACCTCCCTTGGGAGCCCGTTCCATACCTTGGCCACTCTAACTGTGAAGAAGTTCTTCCTAATGTCCAGTCTAAATCTGCTCTCTGCTAGCTTGTGGCCATTATTTCTTGTAACCCCCGGGGGCGCCTTGGTGAATAAAAAAAAGATATCTACTCTCTTCTTTAAAGACTCTAATTCAGGGGTGGGCAAAATATGGCACAGCACTCCACATGGGGCTGAGCCCTATCCACTCCCACCAGGGCAGCCCATGCCACACTCCAGCCCATGCCTGCCAGTCTGGACACCAC
>NW_005843237.1:75409-75873 GCF_000455745.1 Alligator sinensis
CCTGAGTTCATTGAAATCAGCTTTCCTAAAGTCTAGCACTTTCACCCTACTAGTTACCTTACCCACTCGACGTCTTATGAAGAATTCTATTATTAGGTGATCACTGTCCCCCAGATGGCTACCGATCTGTAGGTCCCCTACCATGTCATCCCCCGTTGCCAATACCAGATCCAGTAAGGCATTCCCCCTAGTGGGACAGTGTACCTCCTGTGTCAGGTGGAGGTCCTGTACACAGGATAGGAACCTGCATGAATGGTGGGACTTTGCTCTCTGCGTCTCCCAGCAGATGTCTGGGTAGTTTAGGTCCCCCATGACTACTGCCTCCTTGGCTTTTGTGGTCTCTGAGAGCTGCCTCAGGAGCCCCGAATCTAGTTCTTCCCCTTGGTGTGGGGGTCTGTAGCAGACCCCTACCACCAAATCCCTTTCTCCTTGCCCCCCATGTAACCTAACCCACAAGCCTTCTA
>NW_005843237.1:76013-83772 GCF_000455745.1 Alligator sinensis
TACTGCCCAGTCGTGGGATGAATCCCACCAGGTTTCTGTTAGCCCTACTAAGTCATAGGTGTTTTCTGCAAGCAGGAGTGCTAGTTCATCCTGCTTGTTCCCCACGCTCCTAGCATTAGTATATAGGCACTTGAACCCTGTGACTGGTGCCTTTGCTGCCCCCCAGCTCCGATTCCCAAAGGGCCCCTTATTTCTTACCTGCTTAAATCCCAAGGGGCCCCTTATTTCTTACCTGCTTAGCCAACAGGAGGCCACAAGGGTGGGGAGAGCTGTCCCAGCTCTATGGGATGCTGCCTGCCAGTCACATGGAGATTGGGATGGGTCCCAATCTCCATGTGGCTGGGAGGCAGTTGCCTGCCCAACCAGGACAGGTCCTTCCCACCCTCTGCAGCTCCCTCTGGCTGCTGTAGTGGGGGAGGGAGAGGGGGAGGGCACTGTTCCTGGTGGTCTCAATTTGTTTCTGATGGGTGTGCATTTGTAGACATGCATCAGGGAGTGTGCTAATGAGCCTGAATTTTCTGTGCAGAAAATGTAGATGCATTAATTGCATGTGTAGGTGTGCCCCTTATGGATGTTCAACTTCATATTATGAAATTTAGAGAAGGTTCATAAGCTTGCAACTTCAGTCCCAAGTCAGTGCACACACAGCGTTAATGTGCTTTAATGTCTGCATGTGTAGAGGCTGGCCCATTCCCTCTTACTGCATAGTAACTTAATACAAAGTAAATGTAAGATGGCATAAATGCATGTGTAGACATGCCCAATGGGTCAGATAATTTATTTGGAAACCCAGCGTTGTTCCAGACCAAAAGACCCATATCACCTAGAGGCTTACTGACTTGATTTTCTTTGGGACCTAGTCAGTCTTTTAAATCCACAAATATGGGACAGTCATTATTGGCAACTGAGGCCCTTGACTGTCTATTATATTCCCTATTCTGGAGGGGTAGGGGCAGGGTGTTTTCCTTAACTTCTCCATTAAGAGGGAGCCAATTAACACAGGTGCCTAACATATAAACCCTTAAAACCAACTCTCACAGGGGCATATCTGGCTGAGCTTTTCAAGGATTGAATTCTGGATACATAAATAATATTATTTTCTAGTACCTGAAGAGAGATTTAATTTTTTTGGCTGGAACCTTGCAATTCTGTTTCATATGAAAAAAATTATCTCTTTTATGTGGGTAAAAATTGAATAATAAAATGTTTTGCTCTCAGTCTTTTGTTTCTGTTTCTAGTAGAGTTATGATTAATAAAAAATAGAGGAAGAAGTTTTAGTTGGTTAGATTCAGAGCCTGTTACTTTATGTAAAATCCACACTGTTAAAGGTTATAGTATGATGAAGTCCAATACTAAAAATGTCATTTCTTGTCAGTTTTCTATTAGTTGCCTGAAGTAACATATCATGTGTTTCTAGTTTGTTTAAATCACAAATTTATTTCTTAATTATTGTTAATTCATTTGAAAGGAGGATATTTCTTTCTTCATTTCCTTTAATCACAGTAACTATTGCAGACATGAGAGATACTTGGTGGGTTTGGTATACTTCTTATACCCTCCCTTTTCCCAATTTAAGGTAGTATCATGTGTCCAGCATACCTCCTGATAAGATAGAGCCAGGCAGTGAGTTAAAGCTCTCACTCAAAACGGAGTCAAAAGTAAGGGATACTTGTGGGTTTGATAAAGGTACATTAACATTTAATTTACCTACAGTGATTCTAGTTGATGATGCTGAAATCACGTTTTATTCTTGATCTTTCCTCCTAGCATCTCAGCTCCTTGTGTCATGGGATTATTGGTAAGGGCATTACTGGACTGAAGGAAAGAAGTCCTTTTTAAGCCCTCTTTAACAACAAATCTAATACTTTTCAGCTGTGTAGACAGTTTTTTGTTTACTGACAGAAAGGAAGTAAAGTAAAGAAGTGTAAAGTAAAGGGATTAAAATTACCCAAACCAAGTAATCCTTCCTTAGGGAACACTGGGTTTTTAACCTCAAGCTAATACACAGGATTTTGAAGAGAGACCAATAAAAAAAATTCTCAATAAAATAGACTAAATTAATAAAGCAATGGAGATGAAATAAAATAAGCTAAAAGTTATATAAGAGTTATCATTACTTTAAAAAAATAGCAAATCAGAAAAGGACACACATTTTGGATTTATAGAGTAGTCAGAGACCTTCAGCTGCTGCCTGCAGGTTGCCAGTTAGGGGGATAGTGGTTTATGTAGTGGGAGGTTCCAGCTCAACCAGGTGCAGAAGCAGAAGGGTCCACTAACAAAATCATTGCTGGGTTCCTGTGTGCTCCACACACTTCTTTTTGTACCCAAAATATTAAGAGCTGTTTGTACATTGCTAAGAACCATAGACTTTTTAAAGCGACTCTGTGGCTTTTAATGTTGGTAGAGTTTAGCCAACCCCTAGGCCAACCCCTAGAAAAAAATCAAGGCAACTGGTAGGCTGTTGGAAAACCTGGGCCCAAGGGGCTCTTGCAGATATGGGAGACAGGAAAGAAGAATGCAGAAAGCAAACTGTGGGAACTGTAATACTTTCCACTTTCTCATGGGAGATAGCGACAAGGGTCTGGCAAAGGAAGAGGTTTGTTGCAGGAGTCATCGTGATGTGTAAAACATGGGGGTTTCCCACCTTAGGTGCTCTTTTGCATCCCAGAGTAACACAAATCAACCTTGGAGTGATGAGGAATCTAGCAGTAGCGTAAGGATGGGTGAGTGAACAAGGCATAAGCCTCCGGCATTGCCTAAGATTGGGGTTGGAAAGGGAGTGATTTAATCCTTTTGTCCCTTGCTCTGTCTGCACTTTCTGGCTTCCATCCCTGAAGCAAGCAATAGCAGTGTAGGAGTGTGTAGGATGCTTTGGGAAAAGTAATTCTGTAAAGAGGCAGCATCATTTGTTGCTGATGCGGGGATAGATTCCTCCATTTTTTGTCACCAAAAACAGGAGGGTTTTTTGCCTTATCAGAATGGCAAAAAATGAGGTAACATCTCCCTTCAGCAGCAACAAACTTCAGCTGTGTTTGTGTCCACTGTCCATTGCTCCTTTGGAGCCTTCAGAACCAGAGAGTAAGGAGCAAGGGGAAGGGGAAGGGAAGGCTGCCCCATATGCAGTCCTGGCTGGTTACCCCTCTGGAATTTAGCCAGGTATGTGAAATCCTGCCCCCACTGAAGTCTATGGGAATTCTGTCATTGACTTCAATAAGGGAAGGATTTTTCCCTTCTTATTTAAAGGAAAGTGTACTACTCCATAGCAGTACACTATTTGCAAAGGTATCCCTGCTGCCAACAATTTAATCTCACTGAAATTAGTGAATGCCTGCAAACATTTCTGTTATGACTTACATTAATCATATACCCAAATGCTGAATCAATTGTTTTTTAATGTGTTTTTAATATTTGCTGTATCTCTTAGCTATGCTTGTGGCAGGAACTGCAAACCAGAGTTCCTCTCTACCATATAAATGTCCTATCCGTTACACTATGAAGTCAGAGTCCCCCTTCTGCTATCTTTCTAGCTTTTTGAATCTTAAATTCCTGGCTGCATGGTGAAACAGCTGTGATAGGAGATGTAGACAGTACCTCCAGTGCACAACTGCATATAGCCTAATAATAAACTGTGCAGTAAGGCATCTACATATGCGTTACTGTGCAGTAACTAATCGGGGTAAATTTGATATCTGCATTATGCTTCTTACAAATTACATCAAAAGCTGATGTAATTTTGAAATGGAAATTGTTATATAATACTCTTGAGATGATCTGAATACATTTCCAGAATTAGAAATAGCAGCAGATATTAATGCTAGAATTGGTGGCACCAACACCCGTGATAATGAAGATGTTATTAATGAAATATGGGGAATCCCCCTTGCAATCTTATTTGATAAGAAAATAAATGAAGGAGGATGGTACCTATTAAAATTAATTGCTGAAGAGAATTTTGGAATGCTTAATGGATGAACTGGCAAAGATGTACCAGGGGTGTTCCCATTACTTATGACTAAAGGACCAAGTGTAATAGATTATATAATAATAGAACCACATATAAAGCATACAAGTATAAATCTTTGAAATTCTACCATGAGTGGAAAGTGACTATTCCCTACTTCTCGCTAAAATTCCTTTAGAATTTTATCAGGAGCCCTCCCCAAAAACTGTAAAGCTAGCCCCCAAATTAGAAATAGTCAATAAAAAAGAAAATTCAAAGGAATACTGAGTTATAGATTCATAGATTTCATAGACATTAGGGCTGGAAGGAATCTCATGAGATCATTGAGTCCAGCCCTCTTCCCAAAGGTCAGGAAGTCAGTTTGGGTCAAATTACCCCATAAAAATAAGCATCCAAATGCAACTGGAAGTGTCTAGAGTAGGTGCTTGCACCACCTTGTCTTCCCCAGGAGAACCCCAGTGAACAGACATTTTCCCAGATCCTGATGTACACCCCTGATATACGTGTAGGCTGCCACCAAGTCCCCCCTGAGCCTACACTTTTCAAAGCTGAAGATTCCTGTGCCTCTCAGCTTCTCCTCATAAGGCTTGCTTTCTTGATCTCTGATCATGCACGTGGCTCTCCTCTGGACTCACTGAAGCTTTTCCATGTCCTTTTTAAATTGTGGAGCCCAAAATTGGATGCAGCACTCAAGTTATGGCCTCACCAAGGCTGAGTAAAGTGAGAGAATGACATCTTGGATCTTGTCTGAGATGCATTGGTAGATGCAAGCCAAGGTTTTATTTGCTTTGCCAACTGCGGCATTGCATTGGTAGCTCATATTCATGTCAATCATGACCCCCAAGTCTCTTTCAGATCTAGTGCTAGTGAGTGAAGCACTGCCAAGCCAATAGGTATGGTGTGGATTCATTCTCCTGAGGTGCAGCACCTTGCATTTCCCTATATTGAAGGTCATTAGGTTTATATCTGCCCATCTTGTGAGTCTGTCCAAGCTGGCCTGAATCCTCAGCCTATCCTCCAGTGTAAACGTGCTTCCCCGCAGTTTGGTGTCATCCACAGACTTAGCCAGTCCACTTCTGACACCCAAATCCAGATTGTTATGAATATATTAAAGAGTACCAGTCTGAGTTCTGAAACCTGACAGATGCCACTGGTCACCACGTGCCATGGTGACTTGGTTTCATTGACTATCACCCTCTGAGTCTGACCACAGAACCAGTTCCCCAGAAATTGGACAGTGAGGTTGTCAAGGCCACAGTTCCCCAATTTTGCCATGAGGACATTATGGGAGACCAAGTCAAAGACTTTTTTTGTAATCCAAGTAAATGAAATCAACATTTACCCCCCATCCAGGTGACGTGTCACCTGGTCATAGAATTAGATGAGGTTGGTCAGGCATGTTGACCGTCTCTCAGAATTTCACCTTCTGTCAGCCTGCTATTGATGGATTCTTTGATAATTTTTTTCCATGATCTTCCCAAGGATTGAAGTCAAACTAATTTGCCTGTATTTCCCTGGATCTCCATTCCTTCCTTTCTTGAAGATAGGCACCACTTTGGCCCTCTTCCAGTCTTCACGAACCTCTCCCGAGCACCACAAGCTCCCAAATATCCACGCCAATGGCTGAACTAAGGTGTCAGCAAACTCTTTTAGCACTTTTGGGTACATTTCATCAGAGTCCGCTGACTTATGGATCTCCAGCCTGTCAAGGTGTTCCCTCACAAGGTCTTTGCCAAATGTAGCTGTATGGTCACATGTACCCTCATAATCCTGTGTCCTGTTAGGCAGAGTGATCTCCTTGGGCTGGTGAAAAAGTGACACAAAGTAATCATTGATGAGATTAGCTTTTTCCTGGGTGTCAGTTGTCAGGTGCGCCATTTGATTCATTAGGGGTTCCCTTATTTTTCTTTTAACTTCCTATGTATCTGAAAAAAGACTTTTTATTGTCCTTGATTCCTGTAGCCAGCTTGAGCTCAGTTTCAGCCTTGGCTTTTCTGATCTGTTCCCTACAGTTGTGGGCCAGTGATACATATTACTCCATCTTCCAACCCTCATAGGCTTCTCTTTTAAGATTAAGGGTGTCCATGAGTTCTCTATGTAGCCAAGGGAGGGTTTCCATCCCTTTTACCTTTCCTGTGGAACAGAATGGATTTCCCTTGAGCTTTTAGAATTGTCCCTAAGGAGCGACCACTCATCTTGGACTTCCTTTCCTGTCAGATTGTGATCTTTCAGGGCCTCAACATGTAGCATGAACTGAACTAATGTAGCTGATGTTAACATAGAGTGTAATAATAGTGAAATGTAACCATGTTAGTCTTGTCCTGTAAGCAACTTAAAAACTCCATTTTTTATCCTTCTGCTTGACATAAGTAAATGAACTCTGCATAGCCCTTATGTATGAGTGTGTGTAAAAGGGTGAATAGTGAGAGAATGGCATAGAGAAGGGAGAAGAAGAGTCAACTGTTTATGTAAGCAACAAGGCACCAAATGTAAGTTACCAACCACTAGCTAACTAACAAACAGCTGAAGAATCCCTTTGAAGCTTGAAGGCACAAAGGAGATAACAGAAGAAGAAATTCTGCCAGATGGGCAACGAAAACACTCCAAGGCTAAGATAAGCTGAAGACAAAAAAAGAATGACTGCAAAAACAGAAGCTGGGTATGGAAAACCCCCAAAGCACTGAAACAAAGGATGACAATCCCTATAAAAAAACACTTTGAAAATGCCCTATAAAAGAACACTTTGAAAATGCCAAGTTGGGTGAGTCTCTTTCTCTATTGCTGTTTCATCAGAGCACAGATGCATCTGTTCACCCCACTCCAGCTGTTATCTTTAAATCTTCTATCTTCAAATCATCATCATCATCTACTCAATATGCCCAGGTTGGCCACCCTGGGCTGATATTGAGCAACGATTGCTGGTAACTATATCTGGTGTATGTGTGGATGAAATAGTTGTTTTGTGTATGTGTATGCCTGTGTGTAATGATGCGTATGATGATCTCTGTGTGCTTGTATGAACGGTGTGCCTGAACCTCTATGTCTAACTCAAGTAATCAATAAACGCAGCACCTTGCCTTATCCCCCTTTATAAAGTGTCACTCGTGATTTGAGCAATTGGCAATTTGTGTAACAAACAACTAACCTCCTGAGCAAAGTTCCTTCTAAGGTGCGTGGGTGTGTGGCCACACACAAGTAAAAGTCTGACCATGCACAAACTTTTTTTCGCCATGCACCCACCAGGATAGGAGCTGGGATGCAGCATGGGACACTTACATGATGGTAAGTTCCTCCGAGAGGTGAGGTGGAGGCAGAGGTGGAGGGGGAGGAGCCTGGGGCAGTCTTTGCTGGCTCCAGGGAACTGCTTTGCTCCCCTGCTTCACCTCAGGAGTGAGGAGGCATGTGGTGTCAGGGCTGAGGAGTGGAACACTTCTCTGGAGCCAGTGGAGCAGTTCCCCAGAGCTGGCAGAGCCTGCACCAGCCCCCAGCCCCAGCCTCCGTCCCTGCCTTGCCTAACCTCAGGGAGGAGCCGCTGCCTGCCCTGAGTGAGGCACTGCCGGCTCCAGGGAACTGCTCCATGGGCTCTGCCAGCTCAGAGGAAGTGCTCCACTCCCCAGCCCTGATGCCACGTGCCTATTCACTCCAAAAGGCAAAGTGAGGGAATGGAGCAGTGTCCCACAGCTGGTGGAGCCTGCGCCAGGCCCCAGCTCCTAGCCCCCGGCCCCCAGCCCACAAGTCCCTAGGCCCCTAGCCCCCCGCCCCCAATCCCCCTAGCCCCCCCGCCCCCATCCCCGAAGC
>NW_005843237.1:84023-105649 GCF_000455745.1 Alligator sinensis
CAGGCTAAAGAGTCCCAGGGCTCTCAGCCTGTCATCGTAGGGTCTGCTTCCCTGACCTCTGATCATGCGCGTGGCTCTTCTCTGGACTCTCTCAAGCTTCTCCACATCCTTTTTGAATTGTGGAGCCCAAAACTGGACACAGTACTCCAGCTGCGGCCTCACTAAGGCCGAGTACAGGGGGAGAATGACGTCCCGGGATTTGCTTGAGAAGCATCTATGGATGCAAGCCAGCGTTTTGGTCGCTTTACTAGCCGCCGCATCGCATTGCAGGCTCATGTTCATCTTGTGGTCAATGATGACCCCCAAGTGTTACAATGGTCCACAATGGTGAAAGAAGTGGTTCAAAGAAAAAAGTGTCTCAGTCCATATAAAGTCTCATTGTGGGGGTCCTCTTTGGGTGGAGCATGGTCGTCCGTTGTTGAAGAATCCTCTTGAAGTGAAGGTCTATCTGCAGCGGAGGGGTGGGGGGGTGGTGTTCAGGCGGTCCCTTCTGGGCCCGGTCTGGCGGCAGTTCACCTGGTGGGGTCGGTGTACTGGCGGTGGCCCATGATGTGTTCCACATAGATGTCACAGAACAAACGGTTGGTGTTGGACACCATGAAGCAGCGCATCAGCTTGGTGTAGCGGTGGCAGACGCGGCAGATACGCAGGACGCTCTTGTTGCTGGGGTCCCAGGCTCCGAGCGTTCTCACGATGAGCACGTCGACCATCACATCATAGCCGTGGCCCCTCAGGATGTCAACCAGCGGGGCGTACTTCTCCCGCTTGTGAACCCAGGTGTTGGTGAAGGCTTGGCGCAGGTTCTTGAAGGGGATGGTAACGTCCATGATCATGACCTTCTTGGCCTCCTCATTGGTGATGATGATGTCAGGGCACATCTGGCTCTCACAGCCCGGGACGGTGCAGTTCACGGAGATCTCCCCCGCTGCGGCCGGGATGGCCCTCACCAGGTGGTCCTGGATAGTGTTGTGGCGGAGCTGCCAGACAGCACGTGGTGGAGGGACTCATGGATCACCTCTCAAGAGCTTGCCAGGTATTTGCTTTCACCATCAGCATAAAGAAAATAGTTGTGTTAGGACAGGGAGTTCCACAAGATCCATCAATCACTCTTAATGAGAACCAACTAGAAGTAGTCCAAAAGTTCAGCTACTTAGGCTCCACAGTGACCACCAACCTCTCACTGGATGAAGAATGTAATGTTTGCATTGGAAAGGCTGCCACCACCTTCAGCAGACTAACTAAAAGATCATGGAACAACTCAAAGCTTAACATCAAGACCAAAATGCTAGTTCACAAAGCTTGTGTATGCAGCACTCTCATGTATAGTGAGGAAACATGGACAACTTATGCACACCAAGAGAAAATGTTGGTGTGCATAAGTTGCACAAGTGTGCAACAGTTTCCACCTGCGCTGTTTATACTGCATACTTAACATCAAATGGCAAGATAAAGTTACCAATGCAGAGGATCTTCAAAGGGCAAATTTACAAAGTATGACAGCCCTGCTCAAACAGAGATGACTGGACTGGCTAGGCCACCTGAGCAGATTGGAAGATGGATGGATACTGAAGGACATTCTATACTGGGAAATATCAGAGGGGACAACAACTAAAGGACAACCCAAGCTTCTCTACAAAGGCACATGCAAGTGAGATATGAAGGCATCTGGAATTTATCCTGACCAACTGGAAACCTTGGCAAGTATCTTAAGAGACAAAATTGTTTGTATGTAGCCTTCATAAACTCAAGAGAGCCTTTAACTCCATAGAAAGATTAAAATTATGGAAGAAATTGTTAACATCAACAGGCAAATCTCTCTTTCATTCAATCATAACTTACTATTCAAACACAGCATCAACAGTATGTTTTGGGAGTGTGTTATGTTATAGGTGGTACCCCTTTCAATAGTTTCCCAATTAAGATACCATAGTATCATAGTGCTTAGGGTTGGTAGGGACCTAAACAGAACATCAGGCCCGACCACCTGCCCTGGGCAGGAATGGGTGCCGGGGTCATATCACCCTAGCCAAATATCCGTTCAGCCTCCTCTTGAAGGCTCCCAAGGCAGGAGAGAGTACCACCTCACTTGGGAGCCCATTCCAGAGCCTGGCAGCCCTAACTGTAAAGTAACGTCCCCTGATGTCCAGCCTGAACCTTCTCTCTAACAATTTGTGATCATTATTCAAGTAACCCTGGGTGGTGCCTGGGGGAACAGAGCCTCCCCCAATTCTCGCTGGTCCCCACAGTGAGTTTGTAAATGGCCACCAGATCCCCTCTCAGCCTTCTCTTGTGGAGGCTGAATACCCTTTAGCCTTTTTTCATAGGGCCTGCCCCACTGCCCCTTGACCATGTGAGTGGACCTCCTCTGGACTTACTCAATGCTAGCCACATCCCTCTTGAAGTGTGGCACCCAAAACTGGATGCAGTATTCCAACTGTGGTCTGACCAATGCCGCATAGAGGGGAAGGATCACCTCCCTGGACCTGCTTGTGATGCATCTGTAGATGCATGACAAGGGGTGGTTAGCCTTACAGACCTCTTCCTCTCATTGGCGACTCATGTTCATCTTGGAGTTACAGCAAGGATGTTTGCTTGCTCACTAATTTTCAATTTACTCTTGAATGATTTGAAACAGTTTCTAACAGGGAATCAATTCCATGTGCCCATGATTTGGAATGACTGTCTCTTTCTTGCTTTATGCAGGCAATGCATTAAATCTGTTGCAATCCCAAATAGGTTTCAAAGATGACTAGATGCCTTTCAACAGTATTGCACCTCAAATAGCTCAGAAATCAATGCAGCTAAAACCAAAGTAATGTTCTTTAGAAATGAAGGAAGGAAATATAATTGGTTTTTACAGGAAAAAGAAACTAGAGATGGCATCTTCCTTTAAAAACCTTGAAATATATTTTAGCATAAATCTGAGCTGCAATGAGCACACTGAAAATGTAAATGTTACAGCAAAACAAGCTTTGGGTATAGTTTTATCCTTCTACAATAAGATAGGCAGATGAGCAGTTTTGAAAGCACTAAGGGTCAATAGATCCAAAGTAGATTCCATCTGATTGTATGTAGCAGAACTCTGGAGTGTTGACACTATGGTCCATCCAAAAACTGAAAGCATTTCTAATTACTTTTCCAGGTGGCTTTTGTTTTTACCTAATTCTGCTATAGGGGGGCTCATGATCTCTGAAACTGGGCTGATAAATATGAGCACTTTAGCCCAATTAAGAACCCTAAATTACTGGATGAAAGTTGGATCTTTTACACCTATCAGAAATCCCAAGATGTGCATTTTAGAAGCCTCTCCTTTGCCAAATAAACCATGCTTTGGATGGTTAAAGAACATCTATAACTTCCTCCAGATAACTTCCTCCATCTATAACTTCCTCCAGATAAATGGCCTTGGAAATATAGTGAGCATAGCTGACCCAATATTTCCTGTTCTGTTTTATTGTTCATAGCTCCAGATGACCTGTTTTAGATCATTTTGCATCATATTTTGTTTTAATTTTGAGTAAACTGGTAGAATGGAGAATAAGTTTTAGTAAAAATTATGATTTATATAAATTCTGCGCGTTTGAATTAGGAGGATGGTGAAGCACTACAACGGGCTACCTAGACAGGTGGTGGAATCACTATCAGATTTTTAAGGCTTAGTTTGACAAACCCCTGGCTAGAATGATCTAGCTGGGGATGGTCCTTGCTTTGAGCAGGGATTGGACTAGATCACCTTTGGGATTGGACTGATTATCTTTGAGCTCCTTTCCAACCCTTATTTTCTATGATTTTATCATATATTCTATAATAAAAGCCTTAGTCTGTCTGTCTGTCCATCCATAACACTTTATGTGCACTCCAATTGGTTGTCTGAAACAAACAATCAGAGTGCTCCAAGAATGCTCCAGACAGGCAGCAGTGGTGCACCAGCATGATGGCAGGGATGGAAGGAATGGAGTGGGTGGGCAGAGTGGTGGCAGAGCAAAGCATTGGGTGGCACCGCTCCATCCCTGCCCCCCTGCCCCCACCCCCATCATTCTTGATGGGCAATTGGCTGGTATATAATATTGTTATTGAAAATGTAGTTGTTCTTTTTATTATACCTTTCTGGTAAAAGCTGCAAACAACTACTGCTACTACTGGTTACAACAAAGAATTATGAGAAGCTAAGTGTACCATGACAAAATTAAAAACATGTATTTTATTACTACTTCTGGAAATAATGAATTGAAACATTAATTAGAAAGACAAAAACACATGTCAGATGATCTGCAAGCAGTATAGTTTGGTCACTCTGTTCTGTCGGCTAGGGTAGAACTTTAATTTGCTGCCAAGTGACATTTATTTTAAAAAGGAACCTTTACAAAGAAATCTTCTAGAAACTTTTTCAGCTATTATATGAAATAAAAGGTTTCTTCCCTGACTCAGGGCTTGCTGCCTTCAAGGCTTCAATTGAAATATTTGACGTAATAGATCAAGAAAACAAACAGAGCTAACACGCCAAGGCTGTTTACCTCCACAATTTACCCAGATGACACCATGTCAGCTTTATACATTCTCTACCTCCAAGGAAAAGTTTTCTGCAGCAAGAGTTTCATTTCTGTATAGACCATCTGCTTATCTACCAATTCTCCTTAGCAGTCTGCAAGGGCAGTTGTCTTTATCCTTTCTCCCTGCTGTTGCTTGAGCAGGGCCATCCTAATCAACATTTCTTTAAGGATAAACATGAAGGAAAAAGTTGTAATGTGGCCTTATTTTCATGTATTCAAAGGAATCATGCCAAGGTCAAATGAACTCTGAGTGTGGTTGGACCCAAGATAGGCCCCTGTGCTAGTGTTATCACTCCTTAAGTAAACAAAGGGAAAAGATCCATCTAATGTTCAAGTTGCACAGCAAACAGAAAAGAAGCATGACTGGGTTAATGGACAGCAAATGCATCTACACATGAAATTAATGCAACTGAATAAACTCTGGCATAGTTCGTGCCAAAGTTTATTGCTCCCAGGCGCAACATTTAAATGTGCACTGGAGACAGCAGCATGCTGAGCTGGGACGGTGCAGCCCTGATCTGGGGCTGCTCTGATCTGGCTCAATATGCTGAGGAAGGGCTGGCTCGAGAGTCAGTGTGGGCCTAGCTAGTAGGCAGCCCTCGCACTGAAGCACCTTTGCACCCCAACAAGCCCTGTCAGCATCTACATGTGCATTGTAGAGGAGTAAATAACTCTGTTGTCAGATAGTACTTGTGTATGGCAGTACTATACCACATGAGAGTTAATTAGTTTACTCCATCCTATTAGCATCACACATGTAGACAGTGATGTTTTACTAATTAGTCAGCTCTGCAGTAAATGTCTCATGTAGATGTGTCCAGTGTGTCCCCAGTCTTCCTTGTTCAATAGCTAGCAACAATAGCTAGCAACAGTTCTGAATGTGTCAGAGAAAATAAGTTAATGTCTTGCCAAAATTTGTAGTTAGTAAATCATACAATTCTTAATTTTAATTAAGGCCAAGTCAAAATGTGAAAAAGTGAGAATTTTTCTTTTTTTAAGGGAAACAGACTTAATCATATTGAATTTCTATTTCAATAGAAACTAGTGATATGTAGCTTTACACCCATATATTTTCCATTATCCTGAACACTTTGCACAAGCTTCTTTAGAGGTTGCAAACCAGACTCCAAAGTGACCCTGGCAACATTACCTCTACTTCCTGTTTCCCTCTACAATTTAGGGAAAGCAAGTCAAATCGGAAAGGGGCTTCAAATCAAATTTTGGGAAATTTTGGGAAAAAATGGAAAGAATTTTAACTATGGGTGCTTACAGAAGTTACAGAAGGGTACCTGAATTACGCTATAATTTTTTGTTCTTTACACAAAGGACATATAGTTACAGTGTCATCAAAACTGAGAGATATTTGGCATTTGATGGTGGGGGCTGGATCCCTGCAAGCACTAGCAGAGGCCAGGAGGCAGTGGGTGCTGTAGCCTGCTGTGGAAACCAGCCAGTCTGCTCCCTGCCCAGCTGCTCCCTGCCCAGCTGCTCCCTGGCTGGCTGAAAGAGCTAGCCGGGATTCGTTCCCCCATGTGTGTGTGTGGGGGGGGGGGAAGTGTGAGGGTAGCTTGGGGACTGTGCCCCCTCCCAACCAGTGCCATGGAGCAACAGAGACCCTTTCCTGCTAGCAGGGGTTTCCTTTTGGGGCACCTCCACCCCACCCCCAATTGCTCCTCAGCTGCTCCCCATCCCCCATCTGCTGGCTGGCTGCACAGGGGTAAGATTCTCTGCCAGGGACCAGGGACGTGACACGTAACCCTACTTGAAGGCAACCTCACTTTTAGAAGCCAGATCATGTGAAAAATGACACTTCTGTTTATGCCCTATGTGCAATGAAACTGAGGACATAGCAGCTATGATTCTTTGTGAAGCTAGACTACTATGAGTATATTTGTGAGTACTGACACATAATATATATACTATGACTATAAAAGGAATATAATAAAATCTTGCAAATCCACTCAAAACATCGCCAAACTGAACCCTATTTCAGCATTACTTCTGCACTTGATGCCATTATTCAAAAATCAAAATGGATTTAAATTAAGTCCTTTTCTCTGCTCCTTGGAAGTTAGTGGGAGAGAGAAGCCACAGATGACAGGGCCTTCTTCAGGGCAGCACATAGCAAAACATAGTTAAGGGACCCCACAAAGTCCAGAAAGAAGGTAGGAGGCATCATGGGAGGGACTGCCCTTTCCTCCCTTAACTCCCTGCCTAGATATCCCAGAAGCAGCCATTTCAAGGCTGGGAAACTCCCTGGTATCTATAAAACATTGCAAGGGCAACTGGTGCCTCTTAAGACAGGGGGCACCCACCGCCCCCGACATCAGTCAGTGAGTAGGGACGGGGTCTCCCGGTGGCCGATCTCACTCACCAAAAAGCGGCCGTGTCACTTCTGGAAGTCCCACAGCCACTTCCGGAATCAGGAAGCCCGCTTTTGCTGATAGCCCCACTCCCTGGCCAGCACTCACAGGGTGGGCACTGGCACTCCTGCCTACCCCCCTGCCTGGTACCTAAAAAGGGAGTGTGTCCTGACAGGGGGTGCACCAGTGCTTTCAGGGGGTGCATGTGCACCCCCATGCACCCCCTGTGCATTGCCACTGCAAAACAGTGCATTTGCCTCTCTTTCTAATGATGTACAGCAGAGAAGCAACATCTGTTTTCCAGAAGACAATAGAGATACCAGATGGCCAGTACATGGTTTCTTCAGTTTGGCTATAGAAACGAGGAGGGAAGTAGAGTGCTGGAAACTGTGAGGAGCATGCCAGCCTGTATCCATTCCATTCTGTGCCTCCTATGAAATTTGTGGCAGTCCCACTATCTAGTCTCTCCTCACCTTTTCCCTAGCCAAAAACTAACATCAGATACTGGACTCCCTTATGGAAAAATATAGAGGTCTCATGCCTCATAACAAGCCATGTAGACCTTCTCCCTAAGGGACATGGTTTTCTTTTCTTTGCTGATGCATGACATTTGAGATCTAATTGTGAATGTACCATAGCAGGCAGGAAAGCAAAATCCATCTGATCATGGTAAATAATGCAATGTCCTTAAGAGGGCACAGGGGCCCTAGAAAAGTCAAACTTAGCCTCCATGTCCAAAATATCATAAATTTCTGAAGATATGTTCCTGTTATGCAGCTCTTTGTCATCACTAATCTTCTAGACCAGCAGTGCTTTCTTGCAGTACAGTGGTTTCCTATTCCCTCCATTATTTCACTGTAGGGTTTCTCAAGGGCTGTTCCCCTCTCCAGCTGCCTGCATAGAACCATTCATCTTCAAACTAATAAAAACCTTGGAAAAGGATGGGAGGGGGGGTGGTGATAAATAGCTTTCCTATCCATATGCTGAAACTGAAAGCCACTTCCTGTTGCTGCTGTTGACAGGGATGTTCCCCACCTGTCAACTTGTTTGGAAACAGCAAATAAAGAAATTATCTGAGAAAATGATTCAATATGGTTTCTTCTAACCCTCGTATTATGCCTCACACATTACAGGGCAAAGATCACTAGTGGCATACTCAAGAAACTTTAAAAAAATATTTTGGAAAAAAATAAAATTCTGCAGAAGAATTCATTACTTTTAAATGGCAAGGAAGATGGGAACTGATTATAAAACCAGACGACTTACCCAAACCTTGTGAGCAACTTGACTCCTCAAATCTTAAGAAAGAGTGCTGGTTGTTCTATAACTCACAAACACTGGCACACAAAAAAAAGGGGAACAAGAAAATGAATTAGAGTTTTCCTTTTGGTAAGAGACAGTAATGGATTAGCACACCTTGGCACAATGTTTGAAGATGAGACAGCCCACCTTAACCAACATCATTTTAGTGAAATAAGAATCCTAAATTTGCTGTTCTAGCAGCAAATAAAACATCTTAACCTGAGCTGTTCCAGTAATCGATATCTAATCTGAGCTCAAAGCATTTTTAGTTTAGTTGAAAAGTGAAAGGGCAAAAAGGTGGAGAGTTCTGTAGCCAAGAGGATGGGACTTCAGCTTCTCAATTCTGGGTTCGTTTTGTTACAGAAGGATACACTTTCTTGCTTCTAATATTGACAAAATAAGGCAATCCATCTTTTCCTCTGAGATATTTCTAGCTCCCTAACCACAAATCTTGTTTTATCAGGCAATTTTAAAAGTTTGAACTGACCCTGTTGACCGTGCCATAGAGAATTTATTCCTCCTATCACTGTTGTGCTTAGGTATTTCAGATGTGTTTGAGGTGTTCTGATTTGCATTTGTGAGCCATTCTACATTGTGCCACAGTACTATAATCCCTTACCAAAAGTTCATAAAAGGGATCAACAGCAGTGGGAGTTGATTTGTGTTTCTGCAAAAAAATGAAGCAGAAGGTAGAGAAACAAGAGACTGGAAAATGCATTGCTCTTGTTATTGTGTGTGTCACTATAAGAAGAACTAGTCCGAATTCAGGCAGAAGCAGCTTTTGGGGCTAAATGTGTGTTTGATGGTTGGACCACTTTTCATCACTTTTAAAGACCCATACTAGTGTATAGAAGATAGCCCTATTTGATTATCCTCAAGTTAGTTTAAATAAGTATTAAGAAAGATTTCAAAAGTTATTTGCAATATCTTGTATAGTCTAGATGTGCACATAAACTATTTAGTAAGCATTTGTCAGAGTTTTCATATAAATATTGGATCCACTCAGAGAGCTGGATTCTATATTCTCTTTGTATTTGTACATTTACTGCGGTATAATATCTTCCTTTATATTAAGTAGCAAAGATATCAGTGTAGCTAACAACTCCTTAGGTTTTCACAGGCAGCAGGCTTACTTCATCAGATGTGTCTGATGCCTGCTTCCTACAAAACCTTGTATTATGAATCTTAGGATGTTGTTACACATTAGCTATAGGATATATTAAGAGCTCTTAATATGGAAGTGTCCAGATTAGTGAAAGTATGAAAACTAATACTAGGCACCCTCTAGGCATCTTAAAGCTACATCACTTGGACATCTTTTAGATGTGGTACCTAGCTCCTGTTACAGTAACTTGAGAGTGCTCTGTAGAGATAAAACAACCAATGTTTAGTCCTTCAACATCAGAGGATGTACCACCCCCTCCTACCACTTCCTGTTCTGTGTAAATAAATGTTTTACTCCCTGAACTCTACTGTCCATGGTGGTCCTCGCACCAAGCGAGCTCCCTATCCCATCCCCAAGGGCTGTGACCCCATGCAAACAGAGAAATCAGCTAGTAGTACAACATAAGCAGACAGTTATTACCCCCCTACCTTTGTCAACCAGAGGCAGTCAAAAGCAGAGAATGAGCCAATGGAAAACACCTTTCCCCACTGCTGCAAGTGCCCGGGGCAGCACAACCCCTGCCAACTGGTTCCCAATTTATTCAAACATGATTTGATTTGACTTTATTAATATTTTTTCCTTTGATTCTTTGTGGTTTTATTTCTTTCATTTCATTTCAGTGGCACTTTTCCTGCATGACAGTCCCCATCCCCTCATGACTCTTACCTCCCAGCTCCATGCTTCTACTCTCATAACTTCACCCCACCACCATCTGGAGCGGGCATCCTGCTTGCCAGCCCTCTAGTGGCAAGTCACAGCCATGAAGGTCAGAGATGACCTAAAGCCTTAACGTGCAACTGCCCAAAGTTGATTCTAACATTACTACCACTTAACATTCCACGGCATTGAAGGCTAATGTGTAATAACAGCCTTACTCTATATGGTGCAAACCTACTCTACCTTCTGTCTGACTTCAAACTAACATATTTAACTTCCTCTATCATTTTTCTGTGTCCAATAGTGAAGAGCCTTATGACAAATGTTGGAAAGTAACTGAAGTTAATGACATTTATTTATGAGCAAGAGGTTCACTCTCCACCCTTCTGCGCATTACATCTACATACCTGTATATTTATTCATATACTGACTTTTTTAACTGACTGTATATAGCAGGGAAGGAATTGATAGTTTTTTGGAAACAACAAATTAGAATTTCTGGATTTTAACTATGATTTGGTGTAATTATTCCCAAACTAAGCACATATTTTTTAAAAGATCATTTTCTTTATATCTCAACTCTCCTGTATTAAAAATGAAGACTGGATGGGAAAACAACCAATGACTGTCTTTTATTATGGGAAAATGTGCTCCTTGATATCACCATTCTTGTGGAATGAAATATGTTAATATTTTTTCCTTTTATATATTTAACTTACATTAACAGACAGAGTTCAGCCTGGATTTTCGATAGGGTTAGATACCTTAGCCCTCATATGAAGATGAGGGTTTGCAAACCTCCTGGGGCTGTGTATATCTATAGCTTCAGCAAGCAGCTGCAAAGGACTGGTGAAGTACTCAAGCTGTTCTGATTTTATTTCTGCGTGCCACTTCTCCAATCCACTGAGTGGGATGGTTGCTGTGCTCCAGTTGAGTGGAAAAGCTGCACCCTTTGAAGTAAAAGCCACAGAAATCAGTTGAGTGGTTTGCCTTTAATTCAGCAACCTACTGCAAATTAAGTGGGCTGTGAATCAACATGATGTGAAAAAAAATCTGATTCTGGTGCATTATCCCTGCTTGGTACATTTCTACAACTAATTATCTAATAGTTTCATTCTGGTCCATTGGCTTAAAAATTAATTTATCATTAAAAGAAGCAATATTCTGCATTAGAAACATTGACTTTTACAAACTGGAACAAGACTTTAAGACTTAGTATTATGGTTGTGGTACTTTGGGATTTGTTTTCACTGACACAAAGAAAGATTATTAACTGATGTCAAGCTCTAGTTTTCTTCCTTAAATGTACTAGTTTACCTTTCATATAGTTGCTTTTATCTAACTAGATACTAGGTTACAGTTTTTGACATCAGAGTTCATTGCTTCCTCTTTGCAACTCTTCTAAAGAAAACCTGAGTATTTGACTTGTCCATATAAACCTATTGCAATTAATTAAAGCTGTCAAAGTGACAATTAAAATGTTGAACTTGTGGAGATAACTGTCCAAACAGTGGGTCTCTAATGAATTCCCAAACTACCATGAAATATAAGTCATGGGTCAATCCTGAGAGTGTTTTCAAGCCTTGTAAAAATTACTTGTCAAATAATGTATTGCAAGACATTTTACTCCATAGACTTCAGGAACATCTGACTGTTTTGTGCACTTACAATTCTCATATTATGAGATATAAATTCTTCCAGAAATGCAACTCAATTGCATAGCCTTCATGAGCAGAAACTGTATATTGCTCAAATTTGTCTAAGCTGCAATCTCATTATATAGTCAGTGAACATGTAATTACACCATCTATTATTATAATTGCTTTGTCCTCTGAAGACATCTGAAGATTATTAATAAGAATAAGCAAATTATACTTTTGAAAGTCTTGTACTGTACATCTACAAAAAAAATTCTCCTTTTTAAAATATCAATATTATACACAGACTTTAGTACTTAAATGTTTCACTACATAAGAAGCAATTCCTGAAGAAAAATGCTTTGGCTTTGCAAACAGAATACATAATAGAGTAGGTGAGATCAAATTTATGCAAGGAATTCAGATATGGTCATTAGATTCTTCCATTTTGGGATAACATCTGGCATATGCTTGATTTCTCATGGAGATGACTGCTTTTCTGCCTCCTTCATTAGCATAATAAGTAATAACCTTGTGAAGAACTGCACTGGAAAATGCTTTATTTGTTTAAAGAAATTCACTTTTAACCATTTAGAAAGAAGTTAATTTAATGATCTCAAAAAGAACCAGATTTATAGTTTTTGAAAACAAAGCTGAGCCTAACCCATTAGCTTTGATTAATATAAGTTTTGATGAAGCTTTCCATTTGGTTGTCATGAAAATAATTTGGGATTCTTTTGCTTTCATTCTGGTTATGTCAATACAGTAAACTTACCATACCCAACAGCAGCACCCTCAGGCATGCTCCTCTGCTCAAGATATTTTTTTTCATAAGCTGGAAGCAATGTAGCTGTTTCCACATGGGTATGTTAGGGTTGGGTTAATTGGCATTATCACGGTGCTAAGTTTCCCAAGCCATCACATGGAGATGGCTTTATTTCTTCTACTTAGGAGGCAGGGTGCCTAGAGCAGTGCACTGTTCTAAAAAATAGTGCTGCTTTGAACAGTAAGTTTGCTAAGTAGACATAATCTTTAAGGTTCCAGTAAAAAAATAAACACTCCAGGCAGATGAAGCCTGCAGTGGAATGAAATCTCCAGTTGTCTTGGCCTCCTTGCCATTGGATCAAGGTTCTGGTCTGTCAAGAACTGTGTGGAAGCTGATGTGCAGCAGTTTCTCTATGATAAAAGAAGTCATGACAGGCATGTAAACAGCTGTTCCACCACATTTCTCAAGCCCTTTAGAGACCAGATAATGGTGGCAGGGGAGGATCGTGAGGTCTGGAAGCTCCTAGTCATGAACTGGCATGAAGGCGACAATTACAAGAAGGCTGTCCAGCACTTGGAGAAGTCAACTTAGCAGCTGTAACTATGACTGAATACTCTCTTCAGGATCCACTCTGCTCACCCCACATGGATAAGGGACTAGAAAAGATACTGTAAACATGGCCTGTTTAATACAGTATTCTGTATTTCTGTATTCTGTATTTCTTCCTGACTGGATAGCTACATCCAGTGGGACCACCTTTACTGCAGTTGAAAATACTAGTGATAACAAACCATCATTTTCAGGACCTGGAACTTTGGGACTATCATGGACAACCCTAACAGTGAACACCCAGAGCACCGCACTGCAATCTGACCCAAGAACTCAGGTGGTACAACATCAATGCAGCTATACAAAAATCAATGCAGCTATACAAAAAAAAAAAAAGCAGATTTTTTTTTCAGGAATAACATTCTTTATGGCTTGTAATCTGTCCTCATGAGGTATGTTGATGTGTAGAGATGTGACAGAAAGTAGTCTCTTAGATTCCTGTATGTATGATGTTCTGTCTATGATAACAGTGCCATCCACCCCTTATCAGGTCATTGTATGATAGTATCCAGGTTGTTTTTAAGGATGAGTATGGCTCTCGTTTTGCAAGACTGAGGTTGTAACGTAAATGTTTGTTGCTTTTTGGTAATATCAGAGTGGACATGGAGGTGAAAACAATTTATATACAGAAATGCAAGGTTCTCCACCTTGGGGAAAAAAACCCGCAGCATCCTTATAGGCTCGGCAGTGCTATGTTGGCTAGCACTATGGAAGAAAGAGACTTGGGGGTCATCATTGACCACAAGATGAACATGAGCCTGCAATGCGATGCGGCGGCTAGTAAAGCGACCAAAACGCTGGCTTTCATCCATAGATGCTTCTCAAGCAAATCCCGGGACGTCATTCTCCCCCTGTACTCGGCCTTAGTGAGGCCGGAGCTGGAGTACTGTGTCCAGTTTTGGGCTCCACAATTCAAAAAGGATGTGGAGAAGCTTGAGAGAGTCCAGAGAAGAGCCACGTGCATGATCAGAGGTCAGGGAAGCAGACCCTACGATGACAGGCTGAGAGCCCTGGGGCTCTTTCGCCTGAAAAAGCGTAGGCTCAGGGGTGATCTGATGGCCACCTACAAGTTTATCAGGGGTGACCACAGCATCTGAGGGAACGTTTGTTCACCAGAGTGCCCCAAGGGATGACGAGGTCGAATGGTCACAAACTACTTCAAGATCGTTTCAGGCTGGACATAAGGAAGAATTTCTTTACTGTCCGAGTCCCCAAGGTCTGGAACAGTCTGCCACCGGAGGTGGTTCAAGCGCCTTCATTGAACACCTTCAAGATGAAACTGGATGCTTATCTTGCTGGGATCCTATGACCCCAGCTGACTTCCTGCCCTTTGGGCGGGGGGCTGGACTCGATGATCTTCCGAGGTCCCTTCCAGCCCTGATGTCTATGAAATCTATATTGGGGCTGCAGCCCTCAGATAGAGTCCATGAGGTGTCCTTCTTATTGTGCTTCTTATTGTACCTCTTATTGGGTGCCCAGTGGCAAGCTTCATCAGGAAAGATGGGAAATGTCCTCATCCCTTCCTAGCACATAGTCTGGAGGGTAGGAAAATAAGAGATGTATCTTCAAATATCCTCTGCCTGGAGGCCTAAAATCTAGCACAAGGCTTTCAGTTAAAAGTGATTTGGTCCTCTTCCATAATGATTGAACAAGGTGATAATGCTAGGTGATTAAGCCTGAGAAGGAGGTTCATATTCCAAATACCATACTAACAGAAACTGATGGTTGGTTAACCCCAGTGAAGGTAACAGGGGAGAATTATAGACTTTCTTATAACCTACAGAATTTGATAACAGGACTGTGGAAACAAAACTAATTGCTATAGATACAACTTGTGGATAGAATCAGTGCAGAGAAGTTTTTCTTGTTTTTCCTTTTGCTTTTTGTTTGCAACTTGTAAAAGGAGTGTTGCGGGTAGAGCAATTCCGCAGAAATTGTGAATCATTATACCTCTCCCGAAGTGAGCAGACCCCAGGGTCACAGTGTCATTAAGTGGGTTAAAATGAGTTTTGCCAACAATGACAGCATCACAGAATTGCCCATGTCCTTCCTTTTCTTTTTTCAATTAACTCCCATCAAGGCATGGCAGAAGAGTGAGCTGTAGGAAAAACTCTGAAGCTTTTTTTTTTTTTTTAAACCTTAACTTACCCAGAAATAATACTCACTCACAGTATATTAGAAGCATAAACATTCGTATAACCTAGGCACATAGCTGTAAAAATTTCCAGAATACTAAGCAACGTGAACTACCAAAGGACAAACAAGACATTTAAGCCTCGAGCCTTCAGGGGATAACTTAGGTTAGCATCAACTTTGCTTTCATTAATTTAGTCAAGCCAAGATCAACAATCATCTTGTTTATAACAATTATCTTGATTTCTGTTTATTGAAAGACACGTTGCATGATGAAGAATGCAGGTCCTACCCAGGTAAACAGATTAGAAAGCTGTTTCTGTCTCTGACCTCTCTCTGCCAGGACTTCTTGCAAATTCTTCTGCAGCCTGCTTTACTCGGCTTGTTGAATGTGGGTCTGCAGCCTTCCCTGTACCCATGAAGATTTGAGACAAAACTCTGCTTTCAAGGCAAAGTTTAAGTAGTTTCTTACCTGACCATGTACATATCTCCCTCCAGTTGGATTCTCAGGGAGATCAAACTATTCATATAACTTTCTGCCCCCATAAAGGTGAATGTTTACCAGAGTAGGAACTTTCCTGACCTAACTGAGGTTAGATTATTTGCACCTTTTCAAGCATGAAGATTTCCAATCTAATATCCTAATAATATTCTCTCTCACTTAATTTCCACCCCCCTCCCATGAAAAATGTTTTTTCCCCAATAGACTGAAAAAGTAGACATTATATTTATGGCCCCTACTTTTAAATGTAAATTCATCATTGTTTGGACCTGGTTAAGGTGCCTGAGGGAAGGTCCAAGGGAGATGAATAAATAAATTCTTGTCAAAAGCTAATTATTAGCTATCACTGTTCTTCAACTATTTTGGCTTCCAGCCTCTTTTAGGTGCTAAAGAAACTCACTGTTTAACACTTGAAAGTCATCATTGCACTGTTCAATCCTAGCTGTAATATAACATAAAAGAAACACATTTTATATCAAATATCACAATGCATATAAATGTAAAAAGACAATAAGGCTAAATACAGTTTGATTACTATCAATCTGTACCATTATCAGTAAAAAAAAAAAAAAAAAAAAAAACTCTCAAGAAAACTTCCATGACAGCCCATAGCCACCACCCCACTTTAAGATTGAAGTAGGGGTCTTGACACCACTTTCATGCACTGTGGCTCTCAAAGTACAAAATTGGCTTTGTTACAAAATGGGTTTGTTACATATTAGCTTGGGAGACAGGTCATCCTTTGGGTATGATGAATTCACCAGTCTTTATATAGCAAAAAGTATCTGAGCCAGAACATTAAACTTCCACTAAATATTTGCCAATTTGTAAAAGATAACGTTTGATCCTTGGATCATTCCTCAAGCATTTTTCAATCATTACAAAACATCTAGGAGTAAATGCCTCAAATGCAAGTATTTAAGAGTTGGCTTTGGAAACTCATCAAATACTAATTATTTTAAGTGTCAGAGATAAACTACTTAAAGTCAAAAATTATGTTACCAGATGGATAATCAGCTATGCAATATCAACCTGTCAGGAACAGTAATGCAATATCAAATGCCAAGGGTTTGAAACGATTCCAAGCCCTGGCTATGTTCTAATTCTGTGCAACAATTTCCAGATACATCTTCCCTGAAATTTTAGATGTGTTTAATCCTGAATCAGTGGTTCATTCTGTTTTCCTGCTTCAGGTTGGCCATTATATCATACTTACACATAAAAACAGAGACCTTTTGTAGCTCTTTATACCATTGGTGTGTGTTCTATTTCAGTACTTAGATATGGGTAAAATATGCACAAAGAGAAAAAATGACCAAATTTTCAATTTGTTAACTGCCTTGTTTAAGAATATATGATTCAATAGGTGACCTGCTCTAAACAGGTTAAAACTCATTGGCCACGTCCACAAGAGCACAGCCATGAGGTATGTAGCAGTGCAGACTCATCTATGACACCACATACTTCATGTTCTTTTGTTTGCTGTGCTGCAAGGGACAAAAAAAAGCAGGTGCCGCCAGAAGCCGAAGCTGTGCTGTACTGCCAGCCAGGCTCTGAGCAGCAGGATCACGACTCCTGCAACCCTGGGGCACCCCCTTGGTCCCAGGTAAGAATGCTGGGGCCAGCAGAGTGCTGACCACACCCTACCCTACCCAGTGTAACTTGACATATGCCAGCATGTACGTGGCACAGGCACTCCCTGGGAACAACTAGTGGTGGCACAAAGTGCACTGCTGCTAGTTGTCCTCGGAAAACCAAACATCCACACACGTCTGGGTGTGGTCATCATGTAATAATGCTAAGTACACAAGCAATGAATAAACCAATAATAATAATGGCAAACATACTTGAAATGTGATAGTATATAAACTATATCATTTTATCTAGAAAGAACCGAATAACCTCAATTTTGTATAAATGAAACATAAAAAATGCAACATAATAAAAATAGCAAATCATCCTTTAAAATAAAAAGACATACAAAGTTGAAAAGATGATACATATATAAGGCTAATGCTGACATACAGATTTGAAAAGATGATACATATATAAGGCTAATGCTAGACATTCTGCAAGCAATATGGATGAAAACCATATTATGCAAGTCTAGTAAGAGATGCATTTCAAAGAACATGTTGCATGACAGAGTACTCATTTATGAAAAAAAAAATTGCTTGTTTATTTCACATATAGTGCTGGAAACTGTAAGTAGGTAGTTTTTGAATACACATACTAGTTGATACAGGTTCTGATTGCAACTGATATCACCCCAAACCACAACCAATCCTGTAAGGAGCGTTAAAATACCAATATAATATTAATAGGCCTTGATGAGAATCCTGTTTTGCAAAGACAATGTAAGCAAATATAGATACAATCCCTAACTCTAATCTCATAGAATCTAAGATAAACAACATAGGAAGGATGAAGGAAAGTGAAGCAATTAAATGTATACTATATTAATATCAGAACATTGTGGTAGAGGGAATATATTTTATTAAACCAACTAGATATTTGCAAATATATATATATATATTCTTTGCTTGCAAGCTTTCAGGTGCACACACTCTCCTACAGGCATAGGAGAATGCAAAGACTGTAAAATTTCTCCTAGGTAGAAATTAAAATTTATATTTCACAGGAGAGATATTTTAATATAGATTTCATGTGATGTTGCATGAAGAGTTTTTTTTTAATTTTCTATTTGTTTATATCTTAATTGCAAAATCAACTTAATAAAAAGATTCTGCTCATATCATCCTGCCCCAACTCTTTTCTCAACTTATTAAATATTAGTCTTGGGGCTGGATGGGACAGGTATCATGGAAAAAATGAAGAGGGTGGCAATGGATATTGGATATGGATGCAGAGAAGAATGAGATAGGATCAGTGATTTTGAGTAGGAATATCAAGTTGGGTAGAGCATAAAACAAAAGAGATGCTAGGAAACCTTCAGTGGCAATTTCACAAAATGCATAAATTTAGGAATGTAAATCAGAACAGTCTTTTTTTCCTAAATGAGGCAAAATGACACAGATTTTGATTCTGATATCAAGTTTATCAACATTTCCCAGAGAAAGTGCTTGTCCCTGTAATGGCTTCAGATAAAAAAATATGACACTATCTGTAACTAAAATAGGTATAATTCCTGAGCCTGCTGTTGAACAGGTCAGAGTCAAAAGGAGCTAGAACTGCATAACAACTTGAAGAGGACCAATGTCAGAAGAGTTACAGTGATCCCTGATGGCGGTGGCCAAAGTAATGGTGGCATGGTAGCAACTCAGGGGCTAGCCTCTGTACCCAGCACTTGCTACTTTGGCTGGCATAGGTGATAGATAGAGACACCAGATAGCAGCCCTGGGCTGAATCTCCCTTCCAAACTGAGTAGGCTAGGTGGTTACTCCCCTTTGTGATTTGCCAATGACAGAGACTGTTAACTGCTTCAGGATTCAGCTAATGCTTAATAGCTAAGGTTTTCTTTAATGTTGTCTGTTTGTTCTCTTGTCCATTCCAATTAACCCAGTTTAAGTTTAATGTTACATGCAAGTGAGGAAGTTTGTTCACCTTAGAACTCCCTGTTAACATTTGTTTCCATAGATTTTTGGGGTAGGGGCTTAAACCCAAATGAAAAAATCTGTTACCCCTCAAAATTTGACCCCGGAACATGTCACTCCTATTCAGTGTCTGGCAGCAGAGATACAAATGTTCCAGATAAAATTCCACAACTGTAAGAATTTTTAACAGGAGAATTTTTTTTACTGATCACTTAAGATCTGTTGAATCTTTGGAGCCTTTTTGTGGTTTTCATAAATATAAATAAACTAACGTCATGTTATACACTTCTAAGTATACTCTTACCAGAGCTATATTAATTCCAGCTAAATACTTGGTTCAAACATGTTATACAAGCAAATATTTAGTGCAAGAAATTTCAAAGGCATCTTTTTTCTTATAATGGTAGGTAATATACTATTGGTTATATCTGAAGTTCCACATAAGAGATATGGTGAAGTATTTCAATATCACTGTTACCTTTCTTGCAAATTTTGAAGGATCATCTTGTCCCATCCTAGGGTCATTTAAGCATATATCCACTTTTTGAAAAAAAATGATTTAAAAATAAGCTAAAAACCAATGTTTTGCATTAGAAAGCTTGTCTAAAACTACTCCAACCATGCAGTTGATTCAGTACAGATCATCCACAAAACCTTGCAAACCTTAAAAATAAAGATGTATATATGGTGGCAAAATAACTCCTTATTCAGATGAGTAATATTTTAGTAGAAAATGTGATGTAGTATCTATAGTTTATAAATAAATCAATTCAGCTTCTCACCACTCTGCTTGATGTAGCTCAGAAACTACTGGCATATTTGACATTTTGATTTTGATATAGAATGCAGAGAAACAGACCATGTGTGAAGATCCCTGACATTTCATCTATGAGATTAAGCAGCCTAAACTGTCTAGCACCATTTCAGGTTTTCATTTATTCATGAAAGACATTACTCATCTTCTAATAGGCTGTTTACATATTTTCTGAATAAAGAAAGATAAAGTTAAGCTCAAACATTAGGTACAAAATAATCTAAACTATGTAGCCAACTGTGATATAGAGACCTGGAAGTGATTCTGATGTTACCAGAAATGGATGACATAGATGCCATTGAAAATAATTGTAACAGCACTTCTATTGGACCAGTACATCAGTCAATTTGCTTGTGTGATGACTGCCTACATTTTTAATGGTATATAACTTTTATTTTTCCTTGGAACCAGCATGAAATATTGTTAAATTCTAAACAACACAGAAAATAATAGACTTTCTTTTATATAATAACAATGATAAAACCAGAACACAGCAGACAACACAGCAAGAGGTTCAATTGTCTGTTGGGTATTGACTTGTGTCTGCAGAAAATTCACACTCTGTAGTCACATACTTATTTTCATTTGCAGGATAAAATAGGGGCAGATCTAAAAAAATGACTAAAGCCTCTAAAGTAAATTCAAGTGGAATTTAGGCTTCTAAGCCCAAAATTCTGACTCTGATCCCTGCTCAGCTGCCACCTAACCTCCAGTAAGTTCATATCTATCTTTCTATCTGTCTGTCTGTCTACACACATATATATATAGGTATAAATATCTTTTAAAAAGGGAGATGGTCACATATATGTGAATGTGTGTGTGTCTGTGTGTGTATCTCTTTAAAAGATTCATAGATTCATAGATTGTAGTCGGAGGGGACCACACTGGATCATCGTGTCTGACCCCCTGCCCCTGGCAGGAAAGAGGATCGAGGTCAGATGACCGCAGCCAGGTGACTATCTAGCCTCCTCTTGAAGACCTCCAAGCTAGGTGATAGCACCACCTCGCTTGGAAGCCCATTTCTGATCCTGGCCACCCTTACTGTGAAAAATTTCTTCCTAATATCTAACCTAAATCCACTCTCAACTAGTTTGCACCCATTATTCCTAGTCACTCCCTGGGGTGCCCTAGTAAACAGCACTTCCCCTATTCCCAGTTGAACTCCCCTAATAAATTTATAAGCGGCCACAAGATCTCCCCTCAGCCATCTCTTGTGAAGACTGAAGAGATTCAGCTCTCTCAACATCCCCCCGTAGGGTCTATCACAAATGCCACTAATCATGCGAGTGGCCCTCCTCTGGACCCTCTTGAGATTCCCCACATCTCTTTTGAATTGTGGCGCCTAAAACCGGACACAGTACTCCAACTGCGGCCTGACCAGTGCCGCATAGAGGGGGAGCATCACCTCCTTTGTTCTATTAGTCATGCACCTGCTAATGCATGACAAGGTGCGATTGGCCTTGTTGATGGCCTCATTACACTGCCGGCTCATGCTCATCTTGGAGTCAATTATGACTCCAAGATCCCTCTCTGCCTCTGAGCTGCTGAGAAGGACACTCCCCAACATATAGGTG
>NW_005843237.1:105864-129225 GCF_000455745.1 Alligator sinensis
AGCAGGAGCCTCATGCATCTCAACACCCGGTGTGGGGCCCACTGGTTCACGTAGCGCCCTCTCATACGCATAGAGGGCATCTATGAAACTGTGGGCCCGTCTATAGATCCGGGTGTTACAGCTTTTGGGCCCCTTGCCTTCCCCCGCCAGTGCACTCGCAGTGGTGAGGCCGCTGTCAAAATCTCCCCAGCAGTCCAAGGCTAGCTGTACCTTGCAGGTGGACCAGCGGGTGTAGTCATGGTCAAGAAATGCAAGTAGCTCATCCCTGGGGACCACTGGGACTGAGAGGTCTGCAGGCTCCACGGAGCCTGCTGGTTCTCGGGCATCCTCCTCCTGCTCCTGGAGCTCAGAGGGTTCTTCCAGCACTATCTGAACCCCCCCGGTCCGCTAAGAACCCGGACTCTGGTTGGGATTGGGAGAGCTCTGCAGCCCCCTGGAATAGGGGTGGGGGTAAGGGTGGGGGTGGAGCTCCTTCACAGAATGGTGGGTAGAGCTGGAGCCCTGGGGGTTCTGTGCAGGGTCCCTGACAAATCAGCCCATTGATTAGGGGATCCTACCACAACCCCCTCTGATGAGGGACTATGGGGCAGGCTGCGGGTGAGGTTTTCCTGGAAGAAGGAGGGAAGAGACCCACCAGGCACTGGGGTGGCCCTGGTGTCTGCCTCAGGGTCCTGGGAAAGGGGACCTCTTCCCTCAGAACTCACCAGGGTGAGCCCCAGGGCCTCTGTATCCCCTAGATCAGAGGGAGGAGGCTCTGCCGCCAGGCCTTCCTTTGGGCAGGCCTCAGCCTCGATGCCCATGGTTTCAGGGGGTAGGCCTTAGTCAACAGAATGAAGGGTTTCCCCCATGGGCTCCTGTTCAGGACTATCTGGTAACCCCAAAAACTCCTCTGTGGGGATCACCCTTCCTACGTAATGGGATAGACTCCTTTTGAGCCCCAAGGATCACTCCCTTGAGATACCTCCAACCCTCCTGGACCCCCATTTGCTCTGTGTTCTTGAGTTTCACCCCTTCACTAACTAGCCTTCTAAGCTTGCTAAAGTTGGTCCTTCTGAAGTCCAACACCTTAGCCCCACTAGTTACTTTACTCACCTTTGCTTCATAGTGAACTCGACCAAGTGATGATCACTATCTCCCAGGCTACCATGAACTTGCATGTTCCCCACGAGATCATCCCCTGTTGCTAAGACCAGGTCAAGCAAGGAACTACCTCTGGTGGGACTAGACACCACCTGGGATAGGTGGAGGTCCTGCACACAGTGTAAGAACCTCCATGAGTGGCTTGTTTTGGCTGTCTGCTCCTCCCAGCAGATATCTGGGTAGTTCTTGCCTGTGTGGTGTCTGCTAGCTGCCTGGAGAATGCATCATCTAGCTCTTGATCCTGATGAGGAGGCCTGTAGTAGACCCCCACAACCAAGTCCTTTTCCACTGACCCCTCTGGATCCTGACCCACAATGCCTCGGTGTTCCCCTCCTCCACCCACGCCTTAATGGTGGAAGACGTATACTGCTCCTTAACATAAAGTGCTACCCACATTTTTTCCCCACTCTGTCACGCCTATACAACCTATACCCCTCAATGCCTACCGCCCAGTCATGTGTAGAATCCCACCATGTCTCGGTTAGTCCAACTAGGTCATACTGGGTGCTAGCAAGCAAGAGTGCGAGCTCCTCCTGCTTGTTCCCCATACTTCTGGCATTTGTATAAAGACATTTTAGTCCCCCAAAGGGGGGTGCCCCTGTGCCTTGATGGTGTGTGTTCCCATTATTACTTACCTGGTGTGGTCTGGAGCCTTGTTTATGGCTTACCAACCCCTTAACACTTAGCTGGTGAGATCTGGCATCTGTTTGTGGTTTACCAACCCTGGACTCTCTTCGACCACCAGTTCCCCGACCCCCGTTGAGCCTAATTTAAAGCTCTTCGGAGGAGATCAGCCAACCTGCGGGTAAACAGATACTTACCTCTGGGAGAAAGATGAAGATCCTCATCTCCCAGGAAGCCTCCTTCCTGGAAGTGCTGGTCATGGCTGTAGAATCTGAAGCTCTCCTGAAGATACCAACTCTGGAGCCGCCAGTTGACTTCCTTGATGCGGGCACCCTGGCATCTCTGGCTGCTGCCAACTGGAAGGATGGAAGAAAATACAACCTGTGCTCCAGTCTTCTTCCACAAACTGGTAGGCTGTCTCCGAGTTTCTGGAAGTCCTTCATGATGCAGTCAGGGCTGGAGAAATTCAATATTAATTTGAAGGAGCAAAGAGTTGTATCCATATCTGAATTGTTTTAATAGTTACTTATCTTCATTTTTAAATATGTTTACCATATTTCAAATCTAAATTTGTCTAATTTTATCTTCTGTTCACTGGATCTACTAATGTATTTTCTTGTTAAAGAGTCATCAGCTATCAGAGTTTGCTTCCCCAGGTAGGAACCTATAAACAATGACCAAGACACCTCTTCATTCTCTTCAATAAATTAAATAGACCAAATGTCTTTCAAGAGAATGTTTTCCAGATTTTAAATTGCTCTAGTGGTCCTTTTCTGAATACTTTCCACTTTTTCAAAATATTGCCTTTAAGTCAACATCTAAAATGGGTCTAATAGTTCAACATTTGTCTTGCTAATTCCATATAAAAAAAAAATTATACTTTATATTTACTGTTTATAGATCCATGGACCATATTTTCCCTGTTCACTACAGCATCACACTAAGGTCTCATGTTCAGTTGGCTAAAAGACATGACTCTTCTGTCAAGGTGTTCCAGGAAAAAGTACCTTACCTCATAAGTATGATTTACAATTCTTTCTTCTGAGATGCACTTAGTTGTTCAAATAAACCCCCAGTGCTGCAACCCTAATTGATCTATATACCAAATGCCTAATTTTCATAATTTCTACTCAATCAACTTCTGTGATATTTGCAAATTTTACTAGTATTGTTTTTACATTTTACTCCAGATCACTGATACAGATGTTTGATAGTACTAACCAAAGAACAAGGCCCTACAGAATATCACAAAAATTACCTACATTTTAGTGCTGGTATATGATCAGTTAACCACTTTTAAATTCATTTAACATGAACTTCTTTGGTCTGACAGGGGCCTTTTTATCAACATTTCAAGTGGGACAACATGAAATACTCTGTGTAATACTTATAGTATAGCTAACAAGTGAATTGCTTTGTCTAAGCCATACAGAGATTACTAATAGATGCAGAAATAGAACTTGCTTCATCTAAGATCAAGTCCAGTATCTGTCCATTATATCATAATGCATCTCAAAAATTCACATTAAGGAATTTAAGGATTCTGAGCCCACCTTCAGAAAAGTGCATTTTACGGCTTCAGTTAAGGGGATTACAGCCTACTAAAATTAACATTGAAAAGTTCTGCAATCTGGCTCAGCGGAATTGGCAGAAAGGCAAAGTGTGGGAAGTATACAGGACATCCTCCAGGAGCAACCACTCTCATATGAACCTCCCCAATCCAGGCATCTGGAATTTTGGCATCACTGTTAAGGGGAAATGAAGCTACATGGAATAAAGGGAGGATCTCTATGCTACCATACAAAATATTTGGTGATTCATGTGTAGAAGATGCTAGTCCTACAAACACTCTTCAAATGAGTCTTGTTTCCCATATTGAACACTACTTGTCCTCTACCCTACCAAAGTGAATTGAGTGTCAGGGAGGTTCTGTGTCTTCCAGAAGAATTCCTTCTAAAATGAGGAGTGCTTCAAGTCAGGTATGAAGAGTAGTCTGGTCGCTCATGCTCTCTACCTTTCTGTGCGTCTCTCAAGATTCACAGACCTTCCTCGTGATACCTTGATTTGCAGCAGAATTCTAGGCTCTTAACCCTAGGTTCAGGACATGTGTGTCTTATTATCACTGCAAAAACTGAATACAGCACATAAAAAACATCAAAAGAATTTGGAAGAGTTTACAACTAGATTCCCCATGCTGAACTTCAGGAATTACCTGAAGCAAACTGGAGGGATTATATAGATTTGGCATTCAGAATCATGCATGCTCCTGCTTTCCTGCTTCTGGCCAAGATTTTGGCTCTATATCAGTGGCACTCAACCTATGGCCTGTGAGTCAATCCAGCCAACAGAGACAAGTTATCCAGCCAATGAGATTGGAATATAGGTGGCACAGCAATTAATACTACCACCACCCCCTTGCTACCAAATTTATGGACCTCTGGGGAAACCTGTGGTCTATGTGACACCGCCCATTGTGATAAATTGTGGTGGTATGCACTTGCACAATTACTACATACAGTGCACAAGGCCAGGTCATGACAGGATCCAGTGTATAAGGCTATAGCAGGCCAACCCCATGCCACTAATCCAGTACAGACCAACCCTCCACTACTCATTAAGCCCTCCAGAAGGATGTTGAGCAGTTACTGTTCTAAATTAAAATTGGGATTATAGAAGCCCAGATATTTAAGGGCAGGGAATATAATGAGCTTTGACATCATTACACAAGTCCTATTATGTAGAAAATTGTACAGTCTGGATGGCCCCCAGCACCTATATCCAAACTTCAAAAAACATGAGTTAATAGGGTTTCATCTTCAAAAGAGCCCATCCCCCTTCTTAAGCTACAGGAAAATTGATGGATAATCAAATAGCCCCCAGTATATTTTTCAGGTTATTTTCTCCTCTCATATCATCATATGTAGCTCTAAAAATAAAGTTCAAGTGTGGGATTGTGAATATAGTTTTGCTTTAGTGAGTTTGATTAATATGACCTGACAAATGCATTCTTGAAGGTGGGCTTCCAATTTTATGAATTTCAGAACTGTCAGTAACAGGGGAAAAAAAACAGCAACATAAAATAGCATTAAATATAACATTATTCACCTCCAGTATCTATGCAAAACAGCTAAAAGTTACCAGTTCACATGTTTGATACAACAGGAAAAATTCCACCTAGGATATTCTGAATGTGTTTTTCCCTTCTCACGTAAGAATGGTAATGTGTTCTATTCTCGACATACAGATGAGTCAAGCTATTATTGGAAAAAATGATTCCAGGCTATTTTTTTTATCCCATAAATAAATAAATGTACTGATTCACAATTCCCTCATTTTATTTATAAGCAACATTAACTGATAATTGGAAATAAAGTAAATGAAAGTAAAGAGTCTACAACTTGCTTCTATTGGTTTAATTTAAAAATATATGAAAAAATCAATGTTTTTTTAAGTTATGTACTACTGGGCATTCACTTAATACAATTCCTAGTGAATTTTATCAGGCTCTGTATCAGCCTGTGTCAGATCAGTGGCTTCTGCAAGTCACCTGGTGTTTAGAGGCTAGACATAAATAATGGGACTGAATCTACTTGAACAACTAAAATATGTTGTACTTTGATTTGCATTTTGATCATTGAAGTTTAAGGAGTTTGTGTACTTAATTTGAAGAAAAATTGTACTAAAATCTCAGTACGTAATAAGTAATGTATCAAAAAGTCTGAGGTCCAGCTACTTCCATTTAGGTACCCAGATTCATAGTAAATTTATTAAGAGCCTCCTTTTTGTGACATCGTTGGTAAGCTAAGAGGGTCCCTCCACTAAAAAATAGCCTTGCTTCAACAAAGCAACTCAGTATGTGCTTAACTAGATAAGCAGTCTCTACTAAAGGGAACATTAAAAATGCATACAATTACTTTGCTAGATGAGGGTTTTGTGGCCTTGAACACACTACAATAATATATCTGAAGTTTCAAGGGCATACAAAACTTCAGCAAAGGCCAAATCACTTAAAGATACTAACAAGAGGAGGAAAAAAGGACCTCTTACCATATCTATCATCTGACTATACAGGAGCTGTGAAAGAGCTAAAATCACCATGAGATTAGAAATCATAACAGCAAAATTTGAATGTGCACATCCAGTAAAACTTTATTCTCTCTAAATGTTTCCATGTTTTCTGAGCTGAGGTTATGCCAGTTTGATCCCATGTATTCCCTCAACTTGAATAAAATGGCAATGAAAATAAATATCCAACCACCAGAAAAAGTAAATATTAGCAATATATTTTGTCACAGCATTTGTGATACATACTTTGTGGAAAGAGAAACTGAGAGATGACATCTTTGCTTCCTGCCTAAGGGTGCATGACAAACAATATTCCATATTATTCCTTGTCAATGTAATTATGTTGGAAAAATGGTTAACCATTCCTTTTGGACCTGGGAGCTCCACAACTTACCTTTTAGCTGCTCTATGACCAGCCATGAAAAATGCTTCAGAAATATACCATCTGTACATTTTGGAGATTAAAAGCTGGTTAAAAAAGTTCTCCATTAAATATATTTTGGTGATTTTCTTTTATTTTGACAGAATATGCATATTTTATTCAAATATAGGTGGGTTTTTTTCAAACTTTTTGATGCTTGTCACATTTTCATCAAAAATAAAAAGACCTGATTAAGTAAAAATACTCTTAAATGCATGTTGACTGTTTTGCTGCTCTTTTCATCAACCAAACTGCACTATTCTACAGGAATGGTCTGTCATTAAAAATAGGACTATATGATTTGGAAGCCCACGTGAAAGTGATGTTACCCTTACCCAAGTTCAAAAGGTCTGCATATTTGTAACATTTGTATTTGCAAATCAAGGTAGAAAGGTCTCAGTTAAATCAGACCTATTTAAACACCCTAACAAAGATGCTGGATTTGGAACACTGGGTGTGTTTACATGTATGTTCAACTGCACAGTTACTGTGCTGTCATTTAGTACTTGCTAAAGCCAAAGCAAGTACTAAATGACAGTGCAATAACCACCATTACTGCACAGTCCCAGTGGTGCATGCGTCATTTCTGACCCTACTGCACAGTAGCAATGATCTCATTGCTACTGTGCGGTAGTGTTGACACCCTGGTTCATGACCGCTGATGCTACATTGCCGTAACGATGAACTACATTGCCATAGCTCGTCACTACAGCGACATACCATCTCATGTAGATGCGCCCACTGTGTCCTAAATATCTAAAGGTATCAAACAGGGCTACAGAAATAAGTTTACATGGAACATGAAGGAGAAGAGAATGGAAAAAATAATATTATGTGAAAAAACAAAAAGTGAGGAGATGGGAAGCAAACCATATGATCCAAAGTAGGAAAAGGAATAATTTTAACTGTAAAAATATTTACAAAAGTATTTACCCATAAAAATTACACATGTATCATTCATTTAAGAAATAAGAAAAAATAAATTTCCCTTAAAAACTTTCTTGAAAATGCTTAAAAGTATTGAATACTTCTTTTGAAAAGTGGTCATCAGACATGAGGTAAAACGCAACAAATTTTACAGTAAATTTTCAGAAGAGGAAAACCAATGTTTCTTTGAACTAGAAAAATAAAGGTCAGTGTTTATTTTCCCCTTCCCCCAGCCATTCAGAAGGGGAGGAATTTAACAACAATGCTCAACAATTACTCACTATTATAACTCAAATATAGCTGTAATTCAAAGAATTCTGAAATCTAGAGAGAGAATTGGAAAGAAAACAAACCAACAAAACAGGTATTCTCAGGTGTTTCTATAATTGTGTTAAAATTATAACCTATCAAGCATGATAGATTTCTTAAATTATTATTTCCACAATATCCACACTATATATTTTGAGCAAATCAAAAATAAATACATGGTTCTGAAGGCAAGAGTGAATTGGATGGTGGCCCAGGTTGTGTTCTTTTTGATTCTTCCAGGCAAGAGTAAAGGCCTAGCAAGAGGCAGAAAATCCTAAAGATCAGCACATGGCTGTATAGATATAGAAGCCAGCAAGGCTGAGGATTCATCAGAAAGATGAATTTCTAGGAAGAAATTGGGTCCACCTGGCAAAGAGAGGTTTGCTAACCTTCACATACAGACTTGCTAATGTTGTGAGGAGGGTTTTAAATTAGGTTTGCTGGGGAATGGAGCCATGACAAAAAAACAGACATAAATAAAGAGCCTGGAGACCTAAATAATAACTTAGGAGAAGGAAACAGTGTTCCCAAGCAGAGGACAGGAATGTCTGTTAGATACTCAAAAATATGTATATATTAACATGAGAAGTATGGGGAACAAACAGGAAGAATAGGATGTCCTAGTACAATCATCACATTATGATGTATTTGGGATTATGGGGCTGTGGTGGGATAGTTCACATGACCAGAGCACAGTCATAGATGTGCATAGCTTGTTTGGCAAAGATAGGCAGGGGGAAAGAGGAGGAGGTGTTGCCCTCTATATAAATATGATATAAACACATTCAGAGGTACAGTAGATCTGTTAAAAACCTCTGAGTAAAGGTTAAAGAGGAGAGCAGCGGGGGGACATGTGTCAGGCTTCTGCTACAGACCTCCAAACAAGAGGAGTAGGTAAATAAGGCATTCTTTAAACAAGTGATGAAAGCTTCCATATTGCGAGAGTCGGTTCTCAAGGGGACTTCATCAGGACATCTGTTGGGAGGGGAACAGAAGTCCACAAACAGTCCAGCAAGTTCCTGGAGCATGTTTGGGTAACATTTTAATTCGGATTGTAGAGAGGCCAATAAAAGGGGAAGCTCTTCTCGACTTACTGCTCACAAATGGAAAAAATGGTTGAGAATGTGAAGGTCAAAAAGGGTAACTTGGGTGAGAGGAACCACAAAATGATAGAGTTCAAAATCCCAGGGGAAAGAAGGAAGGAGATCTGCAAAGGACACTCTACTTCAGAAAAGCAAACTTTAACAAGCACAGCAACCTAATGGGCAGGATGCCTTGAGAGAGAAATCTGTAGTGGAAAGGAGTCCAGGAGCTGGCTGTATTTTAAGAAGGCCCTTTTTAAGGCTGATGTAGCAAATTATCCTGATGAGACTGAATGAAATGTATAATAGAAGGCCAGCATGGCTAGACATCAATCTCTTCAAAGAGCTAAAACTACCCCCTCCCCCAATCCTATAAAAAGTGGAAAGTTGGATATAGTATTAGGGCACAATATAAGAGTATTGCATGGACATGCAGAGAAAAAAATTAGGAATGGCAAGCAGAAGAAAGCCACCAGGGTAACCTAACACAGAGGGTTGTTAGTCCTCTCTAAACTGTCAGCTGATTTATTTTGGTAGGCCTAAACAGGGTCTCTACTCTGGGTAGTGGTCTAGCCCACCCAGAGGACAAATACACCAATAAACATGAAACACTGGATAAAGATCAGTCAAAAATGTATATTATAACAAGCTCCACAACTAACATCAACAAAAATAACAACAAATTAAACCCATGTGACAAACCACTATATACAATATTTACAATAGGGAATTAACAGCATGAACATCTCACCACTAGATGGCAGTCCAGATCACTAAGGGCCTCATGTAGAGAGCAGCTGCTGTCAGCCTCTGCCATGCTCACTGAGGATTGCTTTGCTTTCCCCCCACAGTTGGGTACTAAGCACCTCAGACTCAGGGATGGGTGATATTTTACCATCACGACAAATGGCAGGACAGGTATACCAAGCAGATGCACTCACCTATGGCAGGTATCATTCCACAGGTAAGTAATACTTTGCTCATACAGGAACCTTATACCTTAAATCAGACACTGCCCACTCTCACACCCAGCCGCACATGATCCCCATTCATGCTCTAACCCCAGTCACACATTGAGGTGGTAGCTCATGCAAGTTTTATACTGGTCACATCACACCACCTGTCAATCATGCTCTTATACAATCATGAATCACATCACTCCATCAACCAATTGTCCACTTCAGTTGGACCACTCAGAACCATTCTTAGCTTGTGTTTCATTACCATATTTTTCCCGCCACAGCGATTACGTAATTGTGGTGGACTGTACATGCTTATAACTGACAAGTAGGTCATAGCATCATGAAGGTCAGAATTTTACAGATTACAGAGATGTCTAACCTCTAGGCAGCCTATGCACACAAGACCAGATCAGGACTCACTGCTAACAGAAGCACAATTTGAGTTGTAGCTGGCAAAGAACATAAAAGTGATTTTACAGGTATGTCAAAAGGAAGAGGAAGAAGAGAGATTCCATGGGTCCTTTACAAAAAAAGGAGAATGTAACCTAGTCACAGATGATGCAGCAAAGTCTGAAATATTTAATGCCTTTTCAAATGCAGTTTTCACAAACAATGGCAGCTACCAGCTGATGAGTGCAGTTGGCAGCAAAGATAGGAAAGGAGGCAAACAGCCTAGAATAATGGCAGAACAGGTTAAAGATTACTAAATGAAGCTAGATGATTTACAGAGCTAGAGATTATTAAATGAAACTAGCTGTTAGCAAGTAGGCAAGGCCAGATGTGATGCACAGAGGGTACTGAAAGAATTGGCCGAGGTAATTTCAAAGACATTGGCTATCCTTCTTGTGAACTCATGGAGGTCAGGTCAGGTCCTGGATGAGTGGAAAAGAACAAATATAGTGCACAAAGGGAAGAAATAGGATCTGGGGAACTAAAGACCAGTCAGCCTGGCCTCAATACATGGAAAAATCTCAGATAAGGTCCTCATGTAATCCATTGTGAAGCACCTAGAGAAGAATAAGGTGACTAGGAACAATCATTATGGATTCACCAAGAGCAAGTCATGCCTGACAATCTGATTTCCTTCTATGATGAAGTGGGAGACTCTGTGGATGAGGAGAGAGCAATGGATGTTGTATAACTTGACTTTATCAAGATGTTGACACTGTCTCCCATAACATCATCATTAACAATCTAAGGAAATACAGACTAGATAAAAGTATAGTAAGGTGCATACATAATGTGTTGGATCATCTTACTCAGCAAATAGTCCTGAATGGCTCAATGTCTAGTTGGAAGGAGGTATCAAGTAGGATTCCTCAGGGGTCTGTCCTGGGTTTGGTTTTGTTCATTGTCTTCATTAATTATTTGGATGATAGGCTCAGGTACACATGTAGGCACTGGCCTTGGCTTTTGCCACTTGGGACAGAATAGTCACATCACAGATATGACAAGGGAATAACTGGCATGGATGCGCTACTTCAGAGAAAGGTCTGGTGTTATGGTTAATTTATTAATTCATATGGACAAAAAAAGCTATAAACAACCTATAGACAACCTATAAACAATGGAACTGAGGGATAAGGCTAGAGTGACAGTTTTAGATTTTATATCCGTTGTAAAGCATCATCAGTAACCTGGTTCAGATCTTCAGTGCAACCATTAACATGATAAAGAGGATACTCCTCCATGATGTGTGCTATAGTTTGGACTTCACCACATTCACACTTGGGGTCTTTAATAAAATTCAGTTGTAGTAGGTAGTTGTATCTACCTTGTCCAGTATGAACCCTGTTCAATGTTGTCCAGCTCTGCCTTGTTAAAGCAAAGCCAGGGGGTTTAGATGTGGTGTTCGTGATAATAAATTTATTCCTGATGTCAGTTGTGTTCCATTGCTGGATCTATTTTTCTTTGATGTAAATTTTTTATCATTCAGCTTTTCTCCAAACTGGCCTTCTCAACTTAAGCCTTGGCCTAGGGGGGTGATTAAGTCCCTCAAAAATTGGTAGTGAATTAAATGTAAGCCATTTTTATAGACTCTTAAAGTAGTCTGTTTACATTTAAGATCAGGAAGAGGGGTATGAGATAGAACAGACAATCAGGGAACAGGAGTAGATCAGGAAGTACCTATTATGGGTCTCATTGTTTCATTCAGTTGAGAGTCAATCAGGTTGGTATGAGTGCTCCTGCTAAAAAGTGCATCACAATATTCAGCCACTGAATAGATGAGAGTCAGCACTGATGTTCTAAGAGCTTCAGCATTACTTCCCCAACTCATACCAGCCAGTTTTGAGATAGTATTATTTACATGTGGCAAATTTGTTCTTAGTTATTTGTAAATGATGCCTATAGGTGAGACTGTGGTCAAGGTGGACTCCTAAATATTTGGGGTTGGGTTCATAGTTGACCAGTTTTCCACAAAAGCTGATTCTTAGCTGGGTGGAGTATAATCTGAATATGAGCCAACAGTGTGCTCTTACTGAAAAAGGCCAACTGCATACTCAGGTCTATTAATAGGAGTGTCATTTGAAAATGAAGGGAAGTGTTTCTTCCTCTCTATTCAGAACTGATGAGGCCTTACCTGGCCAGTTCTGGGCCCCACACTTGAAGAAAAACATAGTTTATAAATAGTCTAGCAAAAGGGCAATGAAAATTATTAGGGGTCTTTGAGGCAAGATTTACAAGGAAAGGCTAAAAGAACTAGCATGATTTAGTTTAGAGACAAGAAGCCTGAGGGGGGATTTGATAACTGTCTTCAAATACTTGAAAGGCAAATTGAAAGTAGATGGAGATGGGCTTTTCTCTGTGGTTGTAGGGGACAGGATAAGAGCAATAGCCTCAAAACATTGCATCAGAGGAAATATAGGCTGGAGATTAGGAGGAAATGTATGGCAATGAGAGTGCCCTGGTAATGGAACAAGCTACTCAGAAAAGTTATGGAATCTCCATGCTTGGAAACTTTCAAAAGAAAGAATAAATTAACCTTACACTGAGGTGGGATAGTTTAGTCAGGGATGATCTTCCCTTGAACAGGGGTCTAGACGAGATGATATTGTGAGGTCCCTTCCAGCCCTACAATTTTATGATCCTATATTAATTACTTGTTTCAGTATTATCTAGCACAGGAGTATTCAGTTCCCATGTGGAAGCCAGATCTATCCCCAGAGCTGTGTCATCTGGGCTGCAGGAATCCCCACTAGTTGAAAAATGTGGTGGCAGGGGAGCAGAGGCAGCATTAATGTCTGTTCCCCTGTCGCCAAATTTGTAGACTTATGGGGAGTCTCATGAGCCAGATAGCATGGTCCTGTGCACTACATCTGGAGCACAGATTGGTTTGGGACCCAATCCTGGGCTGAGGTAGTGCACCAAGGCCCAATTCTGGTAGGCAAGGGTGGGGAGGGCTAATATAGGGCCCAAAATAGGCATATGGCAGCAGCTGAGACCACATGGAGTCTGATCCGGGAATGTCAGGCTACAAAGAGGTAGCATGGGACTGATCCTTGGATATAGGACCTGATCCAGCCCATGGAGAGTTTCTGCACCATTCCTCTGGTCTAGCAGAACCAAACAGGGTGTGTGGTTTCACTGTGCTAGATACTGTGTAAGCATCTGTTTTCCGTCTGTCTGTCTGTCTGTCTGTCTCTCTCTCTCTCTCACACACACAAATAAAAGATTACCTTTGCCGCAGACAGCATATTTTCTAAACTGATAGAAGATATGTGCAACTATTAAAAAGCTTCATAACGTTTTTGATCAATAAGCTAAGATTTGGGATATAAAGAATTTCTATCTATGCTCAACAGCATGGACCCTCTGTGAGACTGCCTGAATTTCCAAGTATTGCATCAAATGTCCATGAGTCTGCTCTCCTTTTAATCTACGAATAAATTCTAAGATATTTAAAGGAACTCTCTTCCTTCAGCAGGTGTTCTGCTTCTGAAATGTTGCTTACAGACAGTTTATTGCATGAAAATGTGGTAAACCTCAGAGGACCCTTCAACAATGATCTTCAAGTGAACTTGTGGCTCTGGGGAAATCAACTGAAATTTTACCATTGTCTTAAATAAAATCAGTTTTTACCAGCTAAGTTCAGTGTTTGAATCCAGTTCAAACAATCTAAACAGCTAAACCTGTGCATGATCTGTTTCTTGTAAGTGGGACTTTGCATAAATGTGGAAGTCCACAAATGCCGAGCTAGTGGAGTATGCCATAATTCAAAGTAAAACACCACTGTATGTTATTCCAGTGATATAAATGGGCTTTGCCATCCTCAATGATTAGAACCAAAACTATGGCTCTGATCTTGGAAAGGCATATACCTGCTTAATTTTAAACACTATGGGCACATCTACACAAGATGTTTACTGCACAGTAGACTAATTAAATATTCAGTAAACATTGCATATCTACACATGTACCTCATTAGGTTGGAGTAAACTCATTTATTCTGCAGTTGCACATGTATATATTTCGCCCTGGCTGGCTGGGGCATGAGGGTGCTTCAATGTGGGGGGCTACCTGGCAGCTGAAGCACACACACAGAAGCACCCTCGTACCCTAGCCAGCCCTTCTGCAGCATGTTAAGCCAGGGGAAGCAGCCCTGGGCTGGCAGGCTGACCCTCCAGATTCCTTGCCAGCTGAGTCTGCTCTGACCCAGCTCAACATGTGCAATCCTGGGCGCACATGTAAATATGCGGCCAGGAACAACAAACTCCGGCGTAATAAGCACCAGAGTTTATTGCTGCTCATTACTATGCACATGTAGACACACCCTGTAATTTGTTCCACTAACTTTGGTAGGACTAACCACAGAGTGTGAAGTTGGACCAATATGTGCTTATAGAAACAAAAGCTATAAGTTACATATTCAAAACAAAATGCATCCACATTTTTATATCTCCTATTCGATATACTTTAGAAGTCCAGATTACAAAAGCTTAAATCATAGATAGTATTGATTTTTATTTGATACATTTTATTGATTTCCAGTGAATTAAAACTGTAAATTGTGGCTCCATGGCTGCATGCTATATTTAATTTTCTGGGATAATCTACAGGACTGCTTTTAATTATAAAATGAATGTCTGGGGTGGAGCAAAGGGGAAGTGGGGGTGGGGGGTGGGGGAGAAGTCCCTGTCCAATATCAGGACCTGGAATACATTAACCTTAATTCATTTGAAAATCCTTTTCTATACTTTGACTGATTAAATGGATATTGAAGATATCCATTTAATGCATTATATCAAAACAAGTGATAGATAATATGCAAGTTTTCACATTTTCAAGCCTCAAATATTGTTTTTCTTCTGTATCATAATCTTTTCCTCAAGGATAGTATTAAGTCTACAAACGTTGCTAGTGTAAAGGTAAGTAATTGTAATCTGACACCAAAGGATTATAACATAGGCCAAAATATAAAACAATAAAATTAAGCATTAAAATCCAGAAAGAGGCTACACAAGGTTTTTAAGACAAACCTGAAATAGACTCTCAAATAAATATGAAGACAGTTATTACAGTCATTACTGTAGCACCCTACTTTGTTAAAAATAGGTTTATTTATCCTTGTTTGACTTTAGGTGTCAAGTAAAAATTGGGAAACAATACAAGAAAAAATAAAATTCCAAAAAAGAAGGAAAGAAAAATTTTAAGTGAGAGCAAGTTTCAAGGAATTTAAAGCTTTGTAAGCATTAGAAAACGGAATATATGTTGATAGCCAGATGCCCTGCACTGAGAAGATACAAATCTTGCCCTTTGCTGTGCTACTGAGCAAGCCATTTAGGGTAGAGCTATACTGCAATCAGAGTTACGTTGCAATCCCCATAGACAGACCTGAGCAACTTCAGCTTATTATTGGATACCAAGAACACTGAAAGTATGGTGGCAGCTATGGCCCTGACTACCAAGCCTCAGTCCAAATAAGTCTATGCACTTCATACTGAAGCCTGTGCTTATGTTCCAGAGTTAACTAGATTAAAGTTAGCTTTGGGGCATCTACACATTCAGGAAATCACATGATGAAGTAGGATCATAACTTTAGAATCTCTGTACTTCAGCTGTCAATAGGGGATAAAAGTACCCCCCTTCCTCCCAAACAGTGTTGTGAGGACAGATGATGAGGCAACAGTAATGGGGGTCATATACACATTAAAATAGAATGGGCATCTATTTGTTCATCTGTAGAAAGGAATATTTCATTGAAGAAACAGTATCGTTTAGAGAGTGGTAGTACTGCTACTTTATTTGGAGATAGTGATGAGGCCTGATTAAAAGAATCTAGGAAAATTGGTACCAAATCAAGTATCAGAAAATGTGACACTCAAACATGTAAAAAGGGATATTTAAATTGGAGATCTAGAATAGGAGTCAGATGGCAGTAAATCATGCAACAAATTTTATCACGAATTTTGCTTTTGTAATGACTTGAAGACATTTGAGTACATGTATACACTATCTGCAAATCACACCTCCTTCGCCACTGCAATTTATCTCTCAGCACTATAAATTATATTGCAGGATATTATGATTTGCATATTCATACCTGAACATGAAAATGCAAACTATTTGACTTCTTAAATAGTTACCCAGGCACATGCATTCACTTTTAGCAATTGTTTAAGTCTTGGCATGATTTTAATCAGTTTCTTTATCTATAGAGTCAGACAATTTATAAATATTTTTCCAAAAAATGTATTAATGGGATTGTTTTTCTCTAAGCATGAAATTAACAATACATGGCAAAAAATTGTCAATATCCAAACATTATGAATTTCATTAAAATATGTATTTGGACTCAGCATTTAAAATTAATTGTTCTACATTTACTGACAAAAAGCAGGAAAAATGAAAAATTTGAACATGCATTGATAAAATTCACATCATTTAGAGAACTATAGTCAAAGGTTAGTAACAGAGGAAGGCAGACCAGGAGAATTTGCTTTGACTTCTGCATCATCATGCAGCTATCAAGCAAATTACTCCTCCATGCTCTCATTTGACAGTGACTTGGAACTCATTGAATTAATCTAGGTTCTTTCTAGGAAGTACATTAAAGAACTGGCAAAATGATATGGGATTATGGTTAAAAAACAAAACACAAACACAAACAAACAAACAAATGAACAAAGGAGGAGGTAAATAAGTGGGTAAAGAAAGAGTGAGAGAAACATTGAAAACAAGAAATGAACAGTTGAGCAAAAAGATATATAAAGATTTAAAGAAAACAACCCAGGACAAGAATTGTATTCCATAACCTGAAAAATAAATAAAAAGAATATATACAATCACTGAAAGAGGCAAAGGACAGAACAGTTAAATGATAAAAGAGTCATATCAGAGGAAGAGGGTCTAAGTTACTCTCAGATAATTAATATGAAGATCTTGAGACTAAACAACAGAACTATTTTCAGTAAGCAATGCATTCATTCCAAGATACGACTTCAAGCTGAAATATGTATGAATTTATCTACTATTTATATTTTATGACACTGTTTTGACTATGTTCTTAAGCATGTACCCAATTCTAAATATATGGATATTCTTATGGACTTTCATAGATTTAATAGATTTCATAGACATTAGGGGGACCTCATGAGATCATCGAAGAAGGGACCTCATGAGATCATCGAGTCCAGCCCCTCTGCCATAGGCAGGAAGTCAGCTAGGATCAAGTGACCCTAGCAAGGAAAACATCCACATGCTTTTTTAAAGAGTCCAGAGCAGGTGCTTGCACCACCTCTTGGGGGAGTCTGTTCCAGACCATGGACACCTGCACCATAAAAAACTTTTTTCTTATGCCTAGTCGAAATTGGCCTTCCTGGAGTTTATGGCCATTAGACCTTATTTTCCCTTGGGGAGCTCTGGTGAACAGCTGTTCTCCCAGGTCCTGATGTACCCCTCTTATATAATTGTAAGCTGCTACCAAGTCCCCTTGAGCCTCCTCTTTTCCAGACTGAAAAGTCCCAAGTCCCTCAGACTCTCCTTGTATGGCCTTCCCTCCAGGACTTGGATCATATGAGTGGCTCTCCTCTGGACTCTCTCAAGCTTTTACCAAATCCCTCCTGAAGTGGGGGGGCCAAAACTGGATGCAGTACTCCAGCTGCAGTCTCACCAGGGCCGAGTAAAGCAGGAGGATGTTATCCTTGGTTTTGCTTGAAATGCATCGGTGGATGCACGCCAGAGTTTGATTTACTTTGCCAACTACAGCATCATATTGGTGGCTTATATCAATCTTGTGATCAATCAAGACTCCCAACTCTCTTTCAGCCATGGTGTTAGTGAGCGTAGCACTGCTCAGCCTGTAAGTATGTTGAAGTTTCTTCCTAATGAGGTGTAGCACCTTACACTTCTCTACATTGAAGGCCATTAGGTTTTGATCAGCCCACCTTGAGAGCATGTCCAAATCAGCCTGTATCCCCAGCCTGTCCTGTGGTGTGACTGCCCTCCTCCATAATTTGGTGTCATCTGTGAACTTTGCCAGTTCACATCTGACTCCCAACTCCAGATCATTAACACAGATGTTAAAGAGTACTGGCCCAAGTATTGAGACCTGAAGGACTCCATTGGTTACCCTGTGTGATGTTGATTTGCTCCCATCAACTAGTACTTTTTGGGTCTGACCCCATAGCCAGTTACCTAGACATCAGACCGTAAGATGGTCAAGGCCACAATTCCCCAGCTTAACCATGAGGATATCATGGGGAACTAGTTCAAAGGCTTTCTTGAAATCCAGATATATGACATTCACGTAATCTCCCTTGTCCAGGGCTTGTGTTACCTGGTCATAGAAGGAGATGAGGTTGGTCAGGCAAGACCTGCCAGTCACAAAGCCACATATGCTGGCATTCAGATGCTTGCCTCCCATTAGTGTGGTGTTGATGGATCACTTGACAATTTTCTCTGGGATTCTTCCAAGGATGGACATCAGACTGATTGGTCTATAAATCCCTGGGCTACCCCTCCTCCCTTTCTTGAAGATAGGGACCACATGGGGTCTTTTCCAGTCTTCCAGGACTGTGTCCGAGTGCCATGAATTTTCAAATATCTTTGCCAAGGGGGGAGCAGCAATAATGTCTGCCAGCTCCTTCAAGACTCTTGGGTGCATTCCATCTTAGGACTTTTCAGTCTGAAAAAGAGAAGGCTCAGGGGGGATTTGGTAGCTGCCTACAGTTATATAAGAATGGATGATGGTGTCGCCGTGGACGTAGTCTTTCTAGACTTTAAGAAGGCCTTTGACACTGTCTCTCACCCCATCCTCATCAATAAATTAAGCGACTGTGGCATTGATGCCTACACAGTTCGATGGGTAAAAAATTGGCTGATGGGGCGCACCCAGAGAGTAGTGGTAGATGGGCTGTACTCGACCTGGCGAGATGTGAGCAGTGGGGTACCCCAGGGCTTGGTCCTCGGGCCCACACTGTTTAATATCTTCATCAGTGACTTGGATGAGGGGGTGGAAAGCACTCTATCCAAATTTGCTGATGACACTAAGATGTGGGGTGAGGTGGACACACTTGAAGGGAGAGAGAGGCTGCAAACAGATTTAGACAGACTACAAAAGTGGGCAGATGAGAATAGGATGGGGTTCATCGTAGACAAATGAAGGGTGCTGCACCTTGGGAGAAGGAATCCACAGCATACATACAGGCTGGGGAGTTCCCTCTTGAAAGCACAGAGGCGGAAAGGGATCTTGGAGTCATTATTGAACATGAGCCACCAATGCCAGACCGCAGCCAGCAAGGCCAGCCAGACCTTGTCATGCATCCAAAGGTGCATCTCAAGCCGGTCCAGGGAGGTGATACTCCCCCTCTATGCGACACTGGTCAGGCTACAGTTGGAGTACTGCATCCAGTACTGGGCGCCACACTTTAAAAAGGATGTGGCCAGCCTGGAGAGAGTTCAGAGAAGGGCCACCCATTTGGTGAGAGGGCAGCAGGACAGGCCCTATGAGGAGAGACTGAGGGACCTGAGCCTGTTCAGCCTTGGCAAGAGGAGGCTGAGGGGGGACCTGGTGGCTGCCTACAAACTCATCGGGGGATATCATCAGCAAATAGGAAGAGCCCTTTTCTCCCCAGCATCACCTGGGGTGATGAGGAACAATGGTAATAAGCTGATGGAGAATAGGTTTAGGTTAGAGATCAGGAGGCAATATTTTACAGTTAGGGTGGCCAGAATCAGGGGGTCAGGCAAGATGATCTGTTCAGGTCCCTCCTGACCCTAGCTACTATGAAACTATGAAACTATAAGAAGGGTACTTTTCAGTAAAAATTAATATGAACAATTGTGTACAGCTAGTAAATGATTTTCTTGTGTACAACTAGCTGCAACTATTCATATATAGTGGAAGAAACTAATACAAATAATACATCATTTTTAATATTCTGTCAGATTTTTGCAGGATGAACTATCCTATTTCATGTCTGCACTGATAAAGTACTTTTGTATTAAAGGGTACTTTTCAGTAAAAATTAATATGAACAATTGTGTACAGCTAGTAAATGATTTTCTTGTGTACAACTAGCTGCAACTATTCATATATAGTGGAAGAAACTAATACAAATAATACATCATTTTTAATATTCTGTCAGATTTTTGCAGGATGAACTATCCTATTTCATGTCTGCACTGATAAAGTACTTTTGTATTAAATTTCTAGGAGGATTCTATCACCTCTTTAACATGTGCTCTGGGGCTGGGGAGGGGGGTGGTGCTTTAATTAGAGCAGCTCCAAGTGCCACTCTAATTAAAACACCATCATGTTTTGTATATCAGTGTCTCTGAGATTAAAAATAGCAGCAGGCCATTAAAAAACTCACCATTTTTAAGAACGGGGATGCTGATACACAAGATGCAGGAGGCTGCTGGATCATGATAATTGCCATAGTCCAGCAGACTCCATTAATTGAATCTGCTCCAACATTTTGAAATTCCAGCATGTCGGAACAGCCATTGCACTCATGTAAAAGCACCCAGTAATTCTTCTCCTTTCTGGAGTTCTGTGAAGCTCTTTTACCTCCACTCTGATAAAGAATGAAAAAGGCTTCTGCAAAAGACTAAGAAATTATTTTCTGTTTGTGTGATTTCCTGTGGTAATCTGTTCTATAGCTAACCTAGAGAGAACTATTTTATTTGGTCCTCAGAATTCAATCTTGGTTTTGTCAAGTTGCATTGTTGTAGAAAAAAAAATGTTTTAGTGGATAATAGATACTGATTGATGTCATTGCTTGTTATTGGGTCCTAAACTAATGGTTTGGTTAAAAATCTTAACTGGCAATGGAAGCAGACCAAGCTAGTTGCACTTGTTTCACCCTTTTGGTCTTTAGTGCTTCAGGTGCTAGACCTCAGGTCCTAATCTCTTGAGGTAGAGTTTTGCAACTCTCCCTCTCTTAGACCAGGAGCTGGGTACAACCATACCCATTGTTTCAACTACAGGAACAGAGTAGGACCAATTTATGTGAGCCCTGACAACCTGGGAACCCATCCCGATAAACTTTGGCTTCCAGAACGTCACCCCTTATAAAAGCTATTTGCCATTTCGCAAGGGACATAACCTTTCTCAAACACCTGCATATACTGCGTACATGATTCCAGTTACCATATTACTCAAAATCTTATGTTACATACAATAGTAACATGTTAAGGGATGTATTGTATTCCATCCATTAGCTACATAAGTGGATTCAGGTGCCTGGAAGTGATTTTGTTCCAGCCTGGTTATACACCTACTTTTATAACAACTGTCACCCAACTTTTAAGATTGATTCACAAAAAAGCAGCAAGGAGTAGGGGGAGTATCTTCTTTTCTTAGTATTATAACAATGCACCACCCCAGATGTCACACTAGACACCAGCATGCATGCGCGCACACACACACACACACACACATGCACATGCACGCTCACACCCCCACACACACACACGTAGACAACATCAAGCACCCCCAAAACCATCACATTTCAGATTTTTTTCCACTATGTATTTGTGGTCACATACCAGGTATGTGTCACTAATACAAAGGAAGGGTTGCCGATACAACTGTATATCAATAAAATTAATATATTGGTGGATGGAGAAGTCATGGTCAGTCTGAGGGTTAGGGTCCACTGAGAACAAGGTATTGTTGCTGCCGTGCACTGCAGAAATGGGGCAGAAATGTTTGGGCCAGCAGTCGTTGATTTACGTCTAAATTTGGATCGATGACGGGGAGGCTTTGGCAATTGATCAGATTGTCAAGTTACTCTGATACGTATGTTCAGAGGTCTCCGATTTTGCGGAAGTGCAAGCGGGTTTTGTTTGTGTAATAACCAATTGTTTCACTCCACGTCATAAATTTAATTAGAATCTCCAATTATATAGCGGTTTCTGCTAGGGTTTTGTTGCAGGGCTACTCCCCTTTTTGCTCTGACCAATTATAATGATTTATGTAAAGCACAGAAGGCTAAAGTTTTATCTCTTGTTAGTGACGCAGCTATAAATCTCTTTCATTGGCATGCACAGCAAAGAAGGCTGTTACCAGCAAGGGTTTCTTTTTTTAACCCTTAGTTGACTCCAGTGCGGAGTGAAAATGCTTTGAATGGTATCTCTTGCTAGTGGCATGGGCACTGCTTAATTGGGTTGTGACAGGTATCTGGGTCATAAATCCAGTGCCAACATTTCCCAGTTGTTTGCTTTTTAAGAATGCTAGATGAAAGCTGAAGCATCTGTGCTTGTTAAATATACATTCTTTAAGCAAACAAAGAACATCCTATAACAAAATTCTAAAATTTACTATTTTTTTTCTCTAAGGAGTAGAAATTTGGGTATGCTGGTGATGAATCTTTTATAAAATTATAGATGGATAGATGGGATAGGCCAAACTCTGAATGCATTACTAATTCAGTAGTAGTTTGTGATTTGCCAAAATAGTCACAGCAGGCTCCTTTCCATATGGACACTTAAGTTTACAGGTATAGAGAGACAAGCAAGGGTTATCAGGTTGCAAGGAAAAGTAGAAAGTTACCATGTATCAGCTGCAGTAATTTGTGTGTGTTTGTGCATCTGCTATATTGTATGGGAAGCTAAACCAGAGTAGATTCCCCTGAATGAAATTTCTTAATTTACCAATATTTAGCTTCAACTCATCTGCGGGATAAGAGAGACAGCTACTGCAGATTCACTGAGAAATGGCATCGCTTTCCACTTTTTAACACACTGCGGTGGGTGCATCTACAGAAAACCCTACATCACAATTGCAACGCGCTCCCTGACTATAGCATGGTGCTCCAGTGATGTAACAGCTAAAGATAATTGTGAGCTGGTGGCATGGTACAGTAGAGGCTGTTATTGTCCAAAAGGAAGTATTAAATGGTGGTACAGTAACAACGATGCCATAGGGGCACATGTTGACATGCAGTGTGTTGTGTTAGTCTTCTACACTTGGAACAGATTGGGAGAAACTTGCGATCAAACCCAGGACAGGATATACAAGATTTAAAAATGTATTTCTAAAAATTAACATCCAAGTGGCTTGGTCACCAAATGCAGGAGAAAAAAAACAAGAAAAGGACCCCTGTTCTTTTCTGTTTCAGGATTTTTTAATTTTTTTAAAATATGTAGCTTATTTTAAGATATTGAAAACATCATGGAATTTTTTTATCTATGTTTAGGTGGACTCCTTTGATAACTGTTTTTAATATCAACTTTGTTTTGAATTTTTCATTTGAGAAATTAAAAAGCATATTTTGTAGCAATGTGCAAGCCTAGAAGTACAACATTATGACTGTCTTTACATGTGCTCCAGGGTGCTTCAGGAGCCACTCTAATTAGCATCTTGTGTATTCGGTGTACCGCTCTT
>NW_005843237.1:129256-139044 GCF_000455745.1 Alligator sinensis
GAATACACATTAAAGTGCTCCTGCTACCATCTTGAAGCATGAGGATCCCGAATACATGTGATGCCAAGGCTGATGGAGCATGCTAATTAGGTCAATTAATCAAGTTTGCTCCAATACATTCTAATTAGCATGTGTCAGAGCAAGCATTGGGCATGTGTATAGGTACCCTATGTGTGCATTCTATATATTAAGTATTTAAAAGATGAAGTTCTCCCATTCAGTTCTCACCATCACATTTAAATTTAGGATTATGCCACTGAAATAGATCTTTATTTGCTTGAAAAATTTATGGCTCTCTGAGTCTCCACAAACGCTAAACAAAATAGTTCTGTTGCTCCTTTTAGAAGCCCCACTATACTAGATACATTTTTGCTACTTCAACATACCTTTAGGTGACATGCTGAAACCTGTTTGAATTAAAAGCATTTGTATTCAAAAGACATTATAGGTCTTAGGACTCAGAAGGGGAAATGGTTTTTCATTGCACAAAAACACTCTAATTGTTATTGCTATCACCATACCAGCAAAATTGAAGTGTCTATATTCATTGACTATAAATAATTAAATATTTATTGAAGCAGTGACTTGGACTTTGATATACATGAATTATTGTAAGAAGCTGGCTTAGCCTTCTGGCTCCTGCAGGCTGGCTTTGCTCTTTGCAGAACTCCTTTGCCAGTCCTACCAAGTATAACAGTCTTCAAACAGCAAACAGCAAATAAATCAACAAACTCTTTAACACAGTTCCTTGCAGTAGGAGGACCCTTTGGCTCTGGCCCCAGCACAGCCCCTCCTTTCCCTGGTAGCAAGCTTGTTTGGAGGCTTGCCTCCTTGCAAACTCCATCACCCAGTTTGCTCCCTTCTGCCCTCTTCCTTGGTATTGTAAGTTCCCAGCGGGATACTACCTAATTAACTAAATGCCCCACAGCTGGGCTTACACAACGGGGATTTATCCCTTTTAAATGGCCAGAATGCCTTGTTACAATTATATGTATTAAGTGTTTAATGTAGGCAGTTCTCTCATTCATCTTTTACCATTACACCATACCCTAATATCTTGAATGGATGGCAAGGTTTCATACCATAAGTATGAAGTATTTCTTTTTGTCCCTGCAATCACATGGATCCCAAAGTGTTATAATCACTGGACTACTGAGTCAGCCTTTATTTAAAACTAATGAGCTGTATAGTTAAACAAAGTGAAACAGTTTCGCCAGGACATATGATGAGAGTCCTCCCATGGAAGATTAAATAAACTTATAGTCAAGCCATTTACTTACAATCTACACCACCCATGATTTAGACCACAAAACCTTTTGGTTTTGACTAGTATTTCCAGCCTGGACTCAAGAAGCCTATCACAATACATTTCCTCAAAACTGGTATGTTCATGGGAAACACTTTTGTTTTGTTTTTGTTACCAAGTGAGCATTTTCTAACAAGGATAACTTTTACAGAAAAAAAATCCCTAAGTGTACATCAAAGTCTACCTTCTCACACTAAGATGTCTGGAGGAATTGCATTTAGTTGATTAGGGTTATTCTGGAGTTATAGTTGTTAGATCCCCAACTCCATGTGGTGCCCAATGACTATGGAAATGACGATCCAATTGCTCATGGATCCTGTTACTCATTAGCCAGAGGAAGCAGAGAGCAAACACCAGCACATGTTGTTCACAACAGCTTTATTCAGAATGGAGACAGCTTCAGGCCAGGTCCCAAAAAAAAACAACAAACAAGGTTTTTTTCCATATTTATACACCTGGCTTCATGTTCAGTAACATTTACTCCTCCTTCGCCCCTCCTTTGGTTCCACCCATATCTCCTCCCCTTTCAAGCTTCACCTCTATTTATGGTTTGCTTCATTAACGTGTAATTGCCTATGCATTTTATTCATTTACATGTCTTTTTGCTATGAGTGCATGTCTAAAACCTTGAACCCACTACTTCGGTCACTGGGAGGACTTTGATCTAAACCTGGAAGTTTCTTCACCAATCACCATTTACCTTTTTGCATATGTTCATCTTGGATTCTGTTATTAGTTACGTGTTGTCTTTCACATTCCAGTCTCTTTTTCAGTCCCAGTTGTACCATCTCCACATTCCTGAGGCTTTACTTCATTCACAGCACACAGATTAGACATACTCACTTGAAAATGGTTGACACAGTTAAGATGATTGCTTAGCATAAGCACTCATAAGTAAAATCTGCTTTACCTTCTAACGATACATATTTTACAACACTATTATATTGTTAAGAAAAGGCCTGCCTAAGCATTTTGCAGTGTTACTTTTAATATATCATTCTGCCTTGTGACCAGCAGCTTTGCTGAAGCCACAGATTAAAGCCTTGTTGAGCTTTAAATCAACTGTAAATCGGGTGCTGCCCAAGATCCAAATATTGTCACCCTAACAACAGTCAAGAAAAAAATAGACAAATCTAGTCTCCTTCATATATGTTCTTTTAAAAGCCAAAAGATAATGTGGGATAAATATGGATTTTTTTTTTATGCAAAAGCTTAAAAATATGCACTTCTTACTCTGACTGCCATTTTTCTCTTTAACAGTGCTTGCTAATTAGATTTTATCACTATTCCACCTCTATCTGGCTGAATGATTTCTTTTATTCTGTGAAATTGGGAAATACTCTATACCTGACCGATATGTATGATGACATTTTTAAGCTAGAGATGTTATTTTTTTCATAGCATTCACATTACTCAAATGGAAAGTATAACGTAAGGTTTTTTTTTTTATTGATTCTTAGACATAATATCTAGTATGCTGTATTCTTCAATCAATAATTAAAGATAAATATAGGACTAACATCTTTAATTTCACTTTGAATTTTTTCAGTATGCTAAAATCCAGTCATATTTTTACAAACAGTACATGTAAGTTTGTTTTCTTTTATGCACAAAACCAAATCCTCATGCCTAGGTTTAAGATAATTAATTCAATGCAGATAATGGAACAGTTGGACAAAATGGATGCCATTTTAAATTTATCTATGTACAATTCTGGCACTGAAAAGTAACGCGAATTTTTGGAAAGATATTGTAAAAACAAAGCATAAATAAACGTGTACATGAATGAACTACATTTAATAGAATGGAGATGTTAAATTTTGCATACAGAGTCAAAATGTGCAAAATGTAAGTCTATATGCACAGCCTTAGTGCTACCCTCATAATGTCTAGAACAAAACAATCTTTACTGACATGCTTGCACACTTCCTCAAGTAATATGTCATGTTGTTGAGCTTTCAGACCGTAGATGCTTATTATTCCAGTAGAAGTTTTCACTTAAACTGGAAATGAAACTTGCCCCAAGCTGTGACCAGTGGTAGTGTAGTTTTGTAATATGATTTGCTTTTTGTTGTTTTGAAAGAAAACTAGCATGATGATATTTTTTTCCTCCCAGAAAGTTTTAAGATGATGAATGTTAGAGATGGCAAATCAGCTGATCTTGTCATAAGTCACTGGGTTTGATCATACATAATCGACAAAACCTAGTATCTCTCTTTCAAATACTGGCTTCTTTCTCAAAAGGAAAAAACACCAAATGTTAATCCATTTGAGCACCTACTCTTATATCAAACAGTCATAACTATACCCATTTACAGCTGTGTATTTATTTAGTATACTTCTGAAATATCAATTTTCTTGCTAAAAAACTTTCATACCTATAGTGTATATTCAGACTAACATGAAGCATATTCCATCAAATTTCAGTCTAAAATAAAGTAAGATACTACTTAAACTTTTGCAAGAGTAATCTTTAAAATTCTCCTAGAGCCTCACAAGAAAATACACACAAGTATTTTGTGTAATAACACTGAAAATATGCACCTTTTAAAAGGTGCATATGTCATTTTGCAGTGTATTCCTTCTTAGTTTACCTTTCTTTATTTTAAAACTGCCTTTCAGATGTCAAATATTTATATCATTTTATAAGCTGAGGCACTAGTTCTCACACCATAGAAGAGAAATAAAGAGTATTCAGATATATAAGCTGATTGGATTTCATGGCTTTTTCAAAGCTGCATTATTTCAGTAGCTTTCTTTTGCTACTTAACTGTACAGCCGTGTTTATCATGATGTGCAAAAATAAAGCTAGTGTTGCAATGCAGAAGCTCTGAGTTTCAAAACTTTTCAAACATTAACGAGAGAAGCTCAAGCAATTTTGTTGGCCAAAGCAAGGGGTTTGTGACTAAATGTGAAGAAGGCATTGTAAGCAAATACCTAAATAATATGCTATTCCAAACTGTTTTCACCAGCACCTGATTTTATAGAGTGAAAGCTTACTTTGCAAGGTAAAACATTTAGATAAATAAAATACACTGACAACATTAAGTACTGACATTTGAGAGGATTTTTTTAAATAATCCTTGAATATTCTGTGAAAAGATTCATTCTCAGTCTCCGAGTGTTTATACATCATAATAACACCAACTAATAAGAGTGATATATTTCTAGAGAAAAGATGTAGAATATCCATATTTCCAAGGACAATAATGTAAAAAGCTGATATGATGATACTTATTTGCATACATCTTTCAGTGCTTTTATTAATGTTCAGTGGCATATTTGATAAAGGAATTTTATGCCTCTTTTCTCTTTCTAAAAAGAGATCTTTCATTTTCTTGAAAAAGCTACTTTAATATTTCATGCTATTCATCTCTTCTGCCTAGTATTTGGCAGGAATGTGATGTATGATTTAAGATCTTTTTTGGTAGGAATGCTTGGAGCAATGATTTCAATTAATGAGATCAGTTTAATTAAAAAAAAAACTTAAATTTGTATCTAAGGTGATACAATGTGCAATTCAGATGCAAAATATTTTTTTTTTCTCTAAGTCAAACAATGTATAATATGCTTTGATATCTCCTATTAAAATTTGTTATAATGTGAGCCATAGTTGGAAGCATTATTTTACTGATGAAATTAATATCTTCAATATTTCAAATTTAAGGGACAAGAACACTCATCTCATCAATATTCTTCTTCACTCTGAAATTGTTAAGATAATGAGGCTGAACTAATAAAGATCCTATTTAACATTATGGTAATACTGCCTGCATTGCAAGTGAGTTAATGGTTGCTATTTATAAACATGTACATATGGTTTGCAGTATTACCATATTATTAAAACAGTAGGCAAGACACATAAGCTTTGATACTGAAATTTGAATAGGATTTAAGCTGTATTTACATCCATGTTTAATAATAGTAATAATAATACTATTTACTGTGATTATCAAAAGGTGGAAACTTTTAATGAAATTTTTGAAAATCCACTTCAGCTAATTTCATACTCAGCCCTTATTTTGAAATTTAATGAAAGATTAAATAGAATAGAATAGCAATAGTAATTTTATTTCTCTAAAAGATAATTTAGGCTTATGTGTTGCTATACAAACACAGGGAAGTAGTGGGCAACCTTTTGAAGAAAGGTCACCTTACACCTTGCATTTCTTGCATTCAGGAGGAGGAAGTGATTGCAAAGATCAAGGAGAAGGGAATATATACTCTTCAGACATGGAAAAAGGAAAGAGTATGCTCTTTTCTTCTCTACCTTCTACCGAAGTGTTTTCCTGTTTGTGAAATTAAGAGGTTTCCAGTAGAGGTACTGAAGACGATGTTAAAAGTCTTTGTATGGGATTTTAAGTTATATTTGTCAGCCAGATCTTTACCGTGATGAGTCAAGTATTACACTTAGTGTTCAATTTAATGTTTCATGAATTTCTGCCATGACATTTTGTTTATTTTTACCTATATTTTGGTATTGCATATTAAAAAAAATAAAACTAGGATAGTGAAAGTTAAAGAGTAAATCACACCAAACCTTTTGCTAAAAAATACTGACTGGTTGAAGAGTATTTGAAAATTTTCTCACTATGAGGATAGCAAAACACTGCAACAGATTATCCAGAGAGGTTGTGAAATCTCCATCCTTTGAGGTTTTTAAGGCCTGGCTACACAAAGCCTTCGCTGGGATGATCTAGTTGGGGATGGTTCTGCTTTGAGCAGGGGGTTGGACTAGATGACCTCCCGAGGTCCATCTCAACCCTAATGTTCTATGATTCTATAATATTAATATCTTATTTTTATAAAGAATTCTGTTTCAGAGACGAGTTGTTCAGAAAGTAACTTTGAGGGCAAATATATATATATTTTCATTTTGTTTCTTTTTCAACTAAATTATAACTGGGTGATTGTGATTAACACAGTTAAGTGTAGACTGAATCATTTACATTGGCAAATAGTTCCACAGTATAAGCTAACACCCACATTTTATGAAAAATTCTACATCAGTTTTAATATTGCAAGAATAGGTCCAGTTCATGGTACTCAACAAGCTACGTTCATTTATACAAGCTGGTCCTCTGCCTCCATCTGAAGTGAAAGTGAGGACTCAAAAAGACAATTACCTTATTCCAGTCAAAGTCACTGGTTTAAATCCATACTCTAAGATTTCTGGCTCAAGGGAGTGCTTCCAGGAATACCAGTGCCCCAGCTCTGTACCAGCATAATGGGTTACAGCTAGGGAAGTAGACAAGGTGGCTAGAAATCAGGTAGTTTTCCCCCAAAGGTTTGATTTAACGTACACATTCCTGCAGAACAAATGTTATACAGGTAGCATTTTCTGACAGCAAATATATTCCAGAAGCAAATTTCTGAGGAGATGTAATCAAGAAATCACTGCTGTTCCTAGCATGTTATAAGAATCTATTCATAACACATATCACATCTCCTTAATATGTATTTCATTTCTTCTTTTTCATTACGAAAAAGAAAAAAAAATGGATAGGATAAGTAGTAAAAGTTCAGAGAATGTTATAAATGACCACTAATAAAGTATGGTCAGTTGTTACAGAGCGATTGGGGAGGACATGGGGGGGGGGGGGGGGGGGGGGGGGAAGGGGTGGAATAAGTTGGAAAAGAATGACCAAAAATAGGTGTTTGAAAGGAATAGAGTTTAGAAGGAAATTCCTGATTGATCCACTTAATCATTTTGCACTAATGCAGGTTATTCTTTTATTTTAGGTAATCTCAGAGAATTTTAGTTAGCTAAACACTTTGAATATACAGCAAACATCCTTTAGCAAATGTTTTTGCTGTCAGAAGGGTTAGCTTTACATTTCATTTGAAGTCTGATTACCATTTTCATAGTAGGATGTCCAGTTCCACATGCGAGCATTGAAATGATCCTTAGCTATCTACAACATGAACATGAATGTTAAAGTGCCAATTTGAGTATCAATTTGTGGAAATAGATTCCAAAATGGGCCTTAACATTTGAAAATCGGTTCATTATTCTTTTTTAATTTTAGTCAGTCTCTCATTATATTTACCCTCATAAAGAAAATTCCTGCTTTGAATTACACTCTTCATTTGGTCACTATGCCTATCATAAATCATTGCTGTTATCAAATTTGAGGCTAACAATTCCTAACTATTGTATAGCTTCCAGTGTCTACCATGCAAGAGTGAGCAATCCTATTTGTACTCATTGGATAGGAAACATTGGTAAGTGTCATTTCTGCTGATTCTTTTTGTAGTTACACATAGATACTGTACTGTGATCCAAGCATTCACATTTATTGTTTAGTTGCTTTGTGCCAAGTAATGAATGACCATAAATAACTATAAACTTGTGAAGGCAGGAATCCTTGAACAGCACTCTACCAGCTCTATACCATGAGATCATGGCACTGAGTATGAAAGGTTTTATCATGTCTATCTCAAACTAGATATATGGGCTCTTTAACAGCGCCAGTAAATCATGGCCCACCTGCTAAATGTACAACACCCTTCAGACTCTTCTAGTTTATGCTGTGAATAGACCAGTCATATTTTTGCTTGCCATATATTTTTTGATTTGTTGCCCTAGAGAATTAGAGCATGCTTTTTAATTTCATAAGGACATGGGTTTCCTACCGATTATTATTATTACTTTGAATCCTGCTAAAGAAAAATAAAACAAATGCCTAGAGTTCAGTGACCCCAGGGCAGAGAACATGTTTTTGTATAGAGACTAGCAATGGCATTAATTGTGGTCATTTGTCTTCCCCTCCCATCCAACGTACTCTTATTAGTAAGAATAAGAGTAGGGGAAGACAAATAATTTTTCTGAAGTGTTTATCTATCATAAGTTACCTCACATGCATATTCTTTACTTTATTTGTTGCTTTTTTTCTCCTCAAATTACAGCATATAACATATTGTGGGTGTATACTGGCAAGCTATTATCAATCAATTCCATTTCCCATGGTAATGCTGTCCACTTCAAAATTCTGTAGATCTGTTTACTGTAATGTCAACTAAGTACATTTTAATTTGCTCAGTTAATAGCAGCATCAGCAGCAGTTGTAAGTGATACCACTGCTGAGTGCAGAGGCTAAAACTTTAAACCTAATGATGCTTTTGAGGCAATAAGAGTAAAAAATACTACTGAAATGTTTTAAATTGGCTCACAATATGCTCTCTGTGATAGTATTTTGGGCATCTGCCCCTGTTTCTGCTCTCAATCACCATTTCTGCTGCTGCAGCAGCAGGAGTTACAGCCCTCCTGCTGCAACTACTGCTGTTAAGATCATTCTTATTTCTGCATCTGGACATGGCCAGTGCACTGCCTTTAGATTTTTTTTCCTGGTAAAACTAATAGGCTCAAATGTATTTCAGAAAAGACTAAGTGCCAGGTCCTTGCTCTGTTCACTCTGACTGTAGGTCCACCAAAGTCAAAGGGACATAGGTCAAGATTCTTGTTTCCTACCTGCTGCCATGACAGGTGGATCCAGGATTTCATAAAAGGGGGATGTGGAAGCAGCAACCTGTGTTTCAAGCGTGGCTACATGCCCACTCCACACTCACTGCAACAAAGGCAGGCCGACTGTGCTTTGGGAGCAGCAGTGGGGACATAAAAAAAATCCCTCAAACAGATAAAAATATTCTTTCCCCCAGTTCTTCCCCTGTGTGTTAAGTGGCATCTTGTCTTCCCTCTCCTTACCTCCCACACCCACTGCTTCTACTGGTGCTGTTCCCAGCTAGCTTGGTGATGGTGGAAGAAGCAGGGGTTGTGGGGGGAGGGGAAATACTCCATAGCCACTCCTGCCCAGCTGCAACTAAGCTGCATGTACAGCCAGGCTGAACTAGAGAATGTGATAGCAGCAGTAAGGTTCTACCTTTCAGATCCTGGGCTGGCAGAGAATACCCAGGGGGCCTGGTCATGGAGAAGGATCCTGCCCTCTGCTGCCACTGTGCTTGGCTGAACCCAGCTCTGTGTAGAGCCTGGTTGGAGTGAGCAAGAGTGACTCTGGAGCTTCCCTCACACCTGCAGCTGCCAGAAATAGCAGCAGCAGTGGGCAAAGCGAATGGAAGGGGACCTGCTACTGAGCATGGAACGGAAAGGTTGGGGTAGGAGTCTTATGTGTTGTTCTCAGGGCATGGGTGTGCTTCACCCTTGGATCTTCCCTTGACTGCAAACCATGTCTGAATCCCTCTCTTGTAAAATCATGAGCAATAGCAAAGCCCATAGTGGATTTTTGTGGAGTGTGTGACTTTTCAGGTTCCTTCTACCCTTTTGGATGGAAAATAGAAGGCCTGTCCCTCTAATCTGATAGAAGCACTGACAGATATGCAGGTCCCTGCTCTAACTCATGCATAACTCATCCTCTAACTCATGCTATAACTCACTTTGCATAGATTCATAGATTCATAGATGCTAGGGTCGGAAGGGACCTCAATAGATCATCGAGTCTGACCCCCTGCATAGGCAGGAAAGAGT